>NW_027473639.1:0-92407 GCF_050947335.1 Megachile rotundata
TAATGTGGCTAATGATATGAGTCAGATTCATAATAATAAGAGTAATAAGTATAGTAATTGTCGTTCTATCGATCATATCTGCATAATATGGTTAATAATATGAGTTAGATTGATAATAGTGAGTGTAATAAATATAGTAATTGTCGTTCTATCGCTCATATAAGCACAATATGGCTAATAATATGAGTTAGATTGATAATAATAAGAGTAATAAGTATTGTAATTGTCGTTCTATCGATCATATAAGCATAATATGGCTAATAATATGAGTTAGATTGATAATAATAAGTGTAATAAGTATAGTAATTGTCGTTCTATCGATCATAATTGCATAATATGGTTAATAATATGAATTAGATTGATAATAATAAGAGAAATGAGTATAGTAATTGTCGTACTATCGATCATATAAGCATAATATGGCTAATAATATGAGTTAGATTGATAATAGTGAGTGCAATAAATATAGTAATTGTCGTTCTATCGCTCATATAAGCACAATATGGCTAATAATATGAGTTAGATTGATAATAATAAGAGTAATAAGTATAGTAATTGTCGTTCTATCGATCATATAAGCATAATAGGGCTAATAATATGAGTTAGATTGTTAATAATAAGAGTAATGAGTATAGTAATTGTCGTTCTATCGATCATATCTGCATAATATGGTTAATAATATGAGTTAGATTGATAATATTATGAGTAATAAGTATAGTAATTGTCGTTATATCGATCATATAACCATAATATGGCTAATAGCATGAGTTAGATTGATAATAATAAGAGTAATGAGTATAGTAATTGTCGTTCTATCTATCATATCTGCATAATATGGGTAATAATATGAGTTAGATTCATAATAATAAGAGTAATAAGTACAGTAATTGTCGTTCTATCGATCATGTAAGCATAATATGGCTAATAATATGAGTTAGATTTATAATAATAAGAGTAATAAGTATAGTAATTGTCGTTCTATCGATCATATAAGCACAATATGGCTAATAATATGAGTTAGATTGATAATAATAAGAGTAATAAGTATAGTAATTGTCGTTCTATCGATCATATCTGCATAATATGGTTAATAATATGAGTTAGATTGATAATATTATGAGTAATAAGTATAGTAATTGTCGTTATATCGATCATATAACCATAATATGGCTAATAGCATGAGTTAGATTGATAATAATAAGAGTAATGAGTATAGTAATTGTCGTTCTATCGATCATATCTGCATAATATGGTTAATAATATGAGTTAGATTGATAATAGTGAGTGTAATAAATATAGTAATTGTCGTTCTATCGCTCATATAAGCACAATATGGCTAATAATATGAGTTAGATTGATAATAATAAGAGCAATAAGTATAGTAATTGTCGTTATATCGATCATATAACCATTATATGGTTAATAGCATGAGTTAGATTGATAATAATAAGAGTAATGAGTATAGGAATTGTCGTTCTATCGATCATATCTGCATAATATGGTTAATAATATGAGTTAGATTGATAATAGTGAGTGTAATAAATATAGTAATTGTCGTTCTATCGCTCTTATAAGCACAATATGGTTAATAATATGAGTTAGATTGATAATAATAAGAGTAATAAGTATAGTAGTTGTCGTTCTATCGATCATATATGCATAATATGGTTAATAATATGAGTTAGATTGATAATAGTAAATGTAATAAGTATAGTGAATGTCGTTCTATCGATCATATAAGCATAATATGGCTAATAATATGAGTTAGAGTGATAATACTAAGAGTAGTGAGTATAGTAATTCTCATTCTATCGATCATATAAGCATAATATGGCTAATAGTATGAGTTAGATTGATAATAATGAGAGTAATAAGTATAGTAACTGTCGTTCTATCGATCATATAAGCATAATATGGCTAATAATATGAGTTAGAGTGATAATACTAAGAGTAGTGAGTATAGTAATTCTCATTCTATCGATCATATAAGCATAATATGGCTAATAATATGAGTTAGATTGATAATAATAAGGGTAATAAGTATAGTAATTGTCGTTCTCTCGATCATATAAGCATAATATGGCTAATAATATGAGTTAGATTGAAAATACTAAGAGGAGTGAGTATAGTAATTGTCGTTCTATCGATCATATAAGCATAATATGGCTAATAATATGAGTTAGATTGATAATAGTAAGAGTAATGAGTATAGTAATTGTAGTTCTATCGGTCATATCTGCATAATATGGTTAATAATATGAGTTAGAATGATAATAATAAGAGTAATAAGTATAGTAATTGTCGTTCTATCGATCATATCTGCATAATATGGTTAATAATATGAGTTAGATTGATAATAGTGAGTGTAATAAGTATAGTGAATGTCGTTCTATCGATCATATCAGCATAATATGGGTAATAATATGAGTTGGATTGATAATAATAAGAGTAATGAGTATAGTAATTGTAGTTCTATCGATCATATAAGCATAATGTGGCTAATGATATGAGTCAGATTCATAATAATAAGAGTAATAAGTATAGTAATTGTCGTTCTATCGATCATATCTGCATAATATGGTTAATAATATGAGTTAGATTGATAATAGTGAGTGTAATAAATATAGTAATTGTCGTTCTATCGCTCATATAAGCACAATATGGCTAATAATATGAGTTAGATTGATAATAATAAGAGTAATAAGTATTGTAATTGTCGTTCTATCGATCATATAAGCATAATATGGCTAATAATATGAGTTAGATTGATAATAATAAGTGTAATAAGTATAGTAATTGTCGTTCTATCGATCATAATTGCATAATATGGTTAATAATATGAATTAGATTGATAATAATAAGAGAAATGAGTATAGTAATTGTCGTACTATCGATCATATAAGCATAATATGGCTAATAATATGAGTTAGATTGATAATAGTGAGTGCAATAAATATAGTAATTGTCGTTCTATCGCTCATATAAGCACAATATGGCTAATAATATGAGTTAGATTGATAATAATAAGAGTAATAAGTATAGTAATTGTCGTTCTATCGATCATATAAGCATAATAGGGCTAATAATATGAGTTAGATTGTTAATAATAAGAGTAATAAGTATAGTAATTGTCGTTCTATCGATCATATCTGCATAATATGGTTAATAATATGAGTTAGATTGATAATATTATGAGTAATAAGTATAGTAATTGTCGTTATATCGATCATATAACCATAATATGGCTAATAGCATGAGTTAGATTGATAATAATAAGAGTAATGAGTATAGTAATTGTCGTTCTATCTATCATATCTGCATAATATGGGTAATAATATGAGTTAGATTCATAATAATAAGAGTAATAAGTACAGTAATTGTCGTTCTATCGATCATGTAAGCATAATATGGCTAATAATATGAGTTAGATTTATAATAATAAGAGTAATAAGTATAGTAATTGTCGTTCTGTCGATCATATAAGCACAATATGGCTAATAATATGAGTTAGATTGATAATAATAAGAGTAATAAGTATAGTAATTGTCGTTCTATCGATCATATCTGCATAATATGGTTAATAATATGAGTTAGATTGATAATATTATGAGTAATAAGTATAGTAATTGTCGTTATATCGATCATATAACCATAATATGGCTAATAGCATGAGTTAGATTGATAATAATAAGAGTAATGAGTATAGTAATTGTCGTTCTATCGATCATATCTGCGTAATATGGTTAATAATATGAGTTAGATTGATAATAGTGAGTGTAATAAATATAGTAATTGTCGTTCTATCGCTCATATAAGCACAATATGGCTAATAATATGAGTTAGATTGATAATAATAAGAGTAATAAGTATAGTAATTGTCGTTATATCGATCATATAACCATAATATGGTTAATAGCATGAGTTAGATTGATAATAATAAGAGTAATGAGTATAGTAATTGTCGTTCTATCGATCATATAAGCACAATATGGCTAATAATAAATATAGTTAGATTGATAATAATAAGAGTCATAAGTATAGTAATTGTCGTTCTATCGATCATATCTGCATAATATGGTTAATAATATGAGTTAGATTGATAATAGTGAGTGTAATAAATATATTAACTGTCGTTCTATCGCTCATATAAGCACAATATGGCTAATAATATGAGTTAGATTGATAATAATAAGAGAAATAAGAATAGTAATTGTCGTTCTATCGATCATATAAGCACAATATGGCTAATAATATGAGTTAGATTGATAATAATAAGAGAAATAAGAATAGTAATTGTCGTTCTATCGATCATATAAGCATAATATGGCTAATAATATGAGTTAGATTGATAATAATAAGAGTAATAAGTATAGTAATTGTCGTTCTATCGATCATTTAAGCATAATATGGCTAATAATATGAGTCAGATTGATAATAATAACAGTAATAAGTATAGTAATTGTCGTTCTATCGATAATATAAGCATAATATGGCTAATAATATGAGTTAGATTGATAATACTAAGAGCAGTGAGTATAGTAATTCTCGTTCTATCGATCATATAAGCATAATATGGCTAATAATATGAGTTAGATTGATAACAATAAGAGTAATGAGTATAGTAATTGTAGTTCTATCGATCATTTAAGCATAATATGGCTAATAATATGAGTTAGATTGATAATAATAAGTGTAATAAGTATAGTAATTGTCGTTCTATCGATCATATAAGCATAATATGGCTAATAATATGAGTTAGATTGATAATAGTGAGTGTAATAAGTATAGTGAATGTCGTTCTATCGATCATATCAGCATAATATGGGTAATAATATGAGTTGGATTGATAATAATAAGAGCAATGAGTATAGTAATTGTAGTTCTATCGATCATATAAGCATAATATGGCTAATAATATGAGTCAGATTCATAATAATAAGAGTAATAAGTATAGTAGTTGTCGTTCTATCGATCATTTAAGCATAATATGGCGAATAATATGATTTGGGTTGATAAAAATAAGAATAATAAGTATAGTAATTGTCGTTCTATCGATCATATCAGCATAATATGGTTAATAATATGAGTTAGAATGATAATAATAAGAGTAATAAGTATAGTAATTGTCGTTCTATCGATCATATCTGCATAATATGGTTAATAATATGAGTTAGATTGATAATAATAAGAGTAATAGGTATAGTAATTGTCGTTATATCGATCATATAACCATAATATGGCTAATAGCATGAGTTAGATTGATAATAATAAGAGTAATGAGTATAGTAATTGTCGTTCTATCGATCATATCTGCATAATATGGTTAATAATATGAGTTAGATTGATAATAGTGAAAGTAATAAATATAGTAATTGTCGTTCTATCGCTCATATAAGCACAATATGGTAAATAATATGAGTTAGATTGATAATAATAAGAGTAATAAGTATAGTAATTGTCGTTCTATCGATCATATATGCATAATATGGTTAATAAAATGAGTTAGATTGATAATAGTGAGTGTAATAAGTATAGTGAATGTCGTTCTATCGATCATATCAGCATAATATGGGTAATAATATGAGTAGGATTGATAATAATAAGAGTAATGAGTATAGTAATTGTAGTTCTATCGATCATTTAAGCATAATATGGCTAATAATATGAGTTAGATTGATAAAAATAAGAGTAATGAGTATAGTGATTGTAGTTCTATCGATCATATCTGCATAATATGGTTAATAATATGAGTTAGATTGATAATAATAAGAGTAATAAGTATAGTATTTGTCGTTCTATCGATCATATAAGCATAATATGGCTAATAATATGAGTTAGATTGATAATAATAAGAGTAATGAGTATAGTAATTGTAGTTCTATCGATCATTTAAGCATAATATGGCTAATAATATGAGTAAGATTGATAAAAATAAGAGTAGTGAGTATAGTGATTGTAGTTCTATCGATCATATCTGCATAATATGGTTAATAATATGAGTTAGATTGATAATACTAAGAGTAGTGAGTATAGTAATTCTCGTTCTATCGATCATATAAGCATAATATGGCTAATAATATGAGTTTGATTGATAATAATGAGAGTAATAAGTATAGTAACTGTCGTTCTATCGATCATATAAGCATAATATGGCTAATAATATGAGTTAGAGTGATAATACTAAGAGAAGTGAGTATAGTAATTCTCATTCTATCGATCATATAAGCATAATATGGCTAATAGTATGAGTTAGATTGATAATAATGAGAGTAATAAGTATAGTAACTGTCGTTCTATCGATCATATAAGCATAATATGGCTAATAATATGAGTTAGAGTGATAATACTAAGAGTAGTGAGTATAGTAATTCTCATTCTATCGATCATATAAGCATAATATGGCTAATAATATGAGTTAGATTGATAATAATAAGGGTAATAAGTATAGTAATTGTCGTTCTCTCGATCATATAAGCATAATATGGCTAATAATATGAGTTAGATTGAAAATACTAAGAGGAGTGAGTATAGTAATTGTCGTTCTATCGATCATATAAGCATTATATGGCTAATAATATGAGTTAGATTGATAATAGTAAGAGTAATGAGTATAGTAATTGTAGTTCTATCGGTCATATCTGCATAATATGGTTAATAATATGAGTTAGAATGATAATAATAAGAGTAATAAGTATAGTAATTGTAGTTCTATCGGTCATATCTGCATAATATGGTTAATAATATGAGTTAGAATGATAATAATAAGAGTAATAAGTATAGTAATTGTCGTTCTATCGATCATATCTGCATAATATGGTTAATAATATGAGTTAGATTGATAATAGTGAGTGTAATAAGTATAGTGAATGTCGTTCTATCGATCATATCAGCATAATATGGGTAATAATATGAGTTGGATTGATAATAATAAGAGTAATGAGTATAGTAATTGTAGTTCTATCGATCATATAAGCATAATGTGGCTAATGATATGAGTCAGATTCATAATAATAAGAGTAATAAGTATAGTAATTGTCGTTCTATCGATCATATCTGCATAATATGGTTAATAATATGAGTTAGATTGATAATAGTGAGTGTAATAAATATAGTAATTGTCGTTCTATCGCTCATATAAGCACAATATGGCTAATAATATGAGTTAGATTGATAATAATAAGAGTAATAAGTATTGTAATTGTCGTTCTATCGATCATATAAGCATAATATGGCTAATAATATGAGTTAGATTGATAATAATAAGTGTAATAAGTATAGTAATTGTCGTTCTATCGATCATAATTGCATAATATGGTTAATAATATGAATTAGATTGATAATAATAAGAGAAATGAGTATAGTAATTGTCGTACTATCGATCATATAAGCATAATATGGCTAATAATATGAGTTAGATTGATAATAGTGAGTGCAATAAATATAGTAATTGTCGTTCTATCGCTCATATAAGCACAATATGGCTAATAATATGAGTTAGATTGATAATAATAAGAGTAATAAGTATAGTAATTGTCGTTCTATCGATCATATAAGCATAATAGGGCTAATAATATGAGTTAGATTGTTAATAATAAGAGTAATAAGTATAGTAATTGTCGTTCTATCGATCATATCTGCATAATATGGTTAATAATATGAGTTAGATTGATAATATTATGAGTAATAAGTATAGTAATTGTCGTTATATCGATCATATAACCATAATATGGCTAATAGCATGAGTTAGATTGATAATAATAAGAGTAATGAGTATAGTAATTGTCGTTCTATCTATCATATCTGCATAATATGGGTAATAATATGAGTTAGATTCATAATAATAAGAGTAATAAGTACAGTAATTGTCGTTCTATCGATCATGTAAGCATAATATGGCTAATAATATGAGTTAGATTTATAATAATAAGAGTAATAAGTATAGTAATTGTCGTTCTATCGATCATATAAGCACAATATGGCTAATAATATGAGTTAGATTGATAATAATAAGAGTAATAAGTATAGTAATTGTCGTTCTATCGATCATATCTGCATAATATGGTTAATAATATGAGTTAGATTGATAATATTATGAGTAATAAGTATAGTAATTGTCGTTATATCGATCATATAACCATAATATGGCTAATAGCATGAGTTAGATTGATAATAATAAGAGTAATGAGTATAGTAATTGTCGTTCTATCGATCATATCTGCGTAATATGGTTAATAATATGAGTTAGATTGATAATAGTGAGTGTAATAAATATAGTAATTGTCGTTCTATCGCTCATATAAGCACAATATGGCTAATAATATGAGTTAGATTGATAATAATAAGAGTAATAAGTATAGTAATTGTCGTTATATCGATCATATAACCATAATATGGTTAATAGCATGAGTTAGATTGATAATAATAAGAGTAATGAGTATAGTAATTGTCGTTCTATCGATCATATAAGCACAATATGGCTAATAATATAAGTTAGATTGATAATAATAAGAGTCATAAGTATAGTAATTGTCGTTCTATCGATCATATCTGCATAATATGGTTAATAATATGAGTTAGATTGATAATAGTGAGTGTAATAAATATATTAACTGTCGTTCTATCGCTCATATAAGCACAATATGGCTAATAATATGAGTTAGATTGATAATAATAAGAGAAATAAGAATAGTAATTGTCGTTCTATCGATCATATAAGCACAATATGGCTAATAATATGAGTTAGATTGATAATAATAAGAGAAATAAGAATAGTAATTGTCGTTCTATCGATCATATAAGCATAATATGGCTAATAATATGAGTTAGATTGATAATAATAAGTGTAATAAGTATAGTAATTGTCGTTCTATCGATCATAATTGCATAATATGGTTAATAATATGAGTTAGATTGATAATAATAAGAGTAATAAGTATAGTAATTGTCGTTCTATCGATCATATAAGCATAATATGGCTAATAATATGAGTTAGATTGATAATAATAAGAGTAATAAGTATAGTAATTGTCGTTCTATCGATCATTTAAGCATAATATGGCTAATAATATGAGTCAGATTGATAATAATAACAGTAATAAGTACAGTAATTGTCGTTCTATCGATAATATAAGCATAATATGGCTAATAATATGAGTTAGATTGATAATACTAAGAGCAGTGAGTATAGTAATTCTCGTTCTATCGATCATATGAGCATAATATGGCTAATAATATGAGTTAGATTGATAACAATAAGAGTAATGAGTATAGTAATTGTAGTTCTATCGATCATTTAAGCATAATATGGCTAATAATATGAGTTAGATTGATAATAATAAGTGTAATAAGTATAGTAATTGTCGTTCTATCGATCATATAAGCATAATATGGCTAATAATATGAGTTAGATTGATAATAGTGAGTGTAATAAGTATAGTGAATGTCGTTCTATCGATCATATAAGCATAATATGGCTAATAATATGAGTTAGATTGATAATAATAAGAGTAATAAGTATAGTAATTGTCGTTCTATCGATCATTTAAGCATAATATGGCTAATAATATGAGTCAGATTGATAATAATAACAGTAATAAGTATAGTAATTGTCGTTCTATCGATAATATAAGCATAATATGGCTAATAATATGAGTTAGATTGATAATACTAAGAGCAGTGAGTATAGTAATTCTCGTTCTATCGATCATATGAGCATAATATGGCTAATAATATGAGTTAGATTGATAACAATAAGAGTAATGAGTATAGTAATTGTAGTTCTATCGATCATTTAAGCATAATATGGCTAATAATATGAGTTAGATTGATAATAATAAGTGTAATAAGTATAGTAATTGTCGTTCTATCGATCATATAAGCATAATATGGCTAATAATATGAGTTAGATTGATAATAGTGAGTGTAATAAGTATAGTGAATGTCGTTCTATCGATCATATAAGCATAATATGGCTAATAATATGAGTTAGATTGATAATAATAAGAGTAATAAGTATAGTAATTGTCGTTCTATCGATCATTTAAGCATAATATGGCTAATAATATGAGTCAGATTGATAATAATAACAGTAATAAGTATAGTAATTGTCGTTCTATCGACAATATAAGCATAATATGGCTAATAATATGAGTTAGATTGAGAATACTAAGAGTAGTGAGTATAGTAATTCTCGTTCTATCGATCATATAAGCATAATATGGCTAATAATATGAGTTAGATTGATAATAGTGAATGTAATAAATATAGTAACTGTCGTTCTATCGATCATATAAGCATAATATGGCTAATAATATGAGTTAGAGTGATAATACTAAGAGTAGTGAGTATAGTAATTCTCATTCTATCGATCATATAAGCATAATATGGCTAATAATATGAGTTAGATTGATAATAATAAGGGTAATAAGTATAGTAATTGTCGTTCTCTCGATCATATAAGCATAATATGGCTAATAATATGAGTTAGATTGATAATACTAAGAGGAGTGAGTATAGTAATTGTCGTTCTATCGATCATATAAGCATAATATGGCTAATAATATGAGTTAGATTGATAATAATAAGAGTAATGAGTATAGTAATTGTAGTTCTATCGATCATATCTGCATAATATGGTTAATAATATGAGTTAGAATGATAATAATAAGAGTAATAAGTATAGTAATTGTCGTTCTATCGATCATATCTGCATAATATGGTTAATAATATGAGTTAGATTGATAATAGTGAGTGTAATAAGTATAGTGAATGTCGTTCTATCGATCATATCAGCATAATATGGGTAATAATATGAGTTGGATTGATAATAATAAGAGTAATGAGTATAGTAATTGTAGTTCTATCGATCATATAAGCATAATATGGCTAATAATATGAGTTAGATTGATAATACTAAGAGTAGTGAGTATAGTAATTCTCGTTCTATCGATCATATAAGCATAATATGGCTAATAATATGAGTTAGATTGATAATAATGAGAGTAATAAGTATAGTAACTGTCGTTCTACCGATCATATAAGCATAATATGGCTAATAATATGAGTTAGAGTGATAATACTAAGAGTAGTGAGTATAGTAATTCTCATTCTATCGATCATATAAGCATAATATGGCTAATAGTATGAGTTAGATTGATAATAATGAGAGTAATAAGTATAGTAACTGTCGTTCTATCGATCATATAAGCATAATATGGCTAATAATATGAGTTAGAGTGATAATACTAAGAGTAGTGAGTATAGTAATTCTCATTCTATCGATCATATAAGCATAATATGGCTAATAATATGAGTTAGATTGATAATAATAAGGGTAATAAGTATAGTAATTGTCGTTCTCTCGATCATATAAGCATAATATGGCTAACAATATGAGTTAGATTGAAAATACTAAGAGGAGTGAGTATAGTAATTGTCGTTCTATCGATCATATAAGCATAATATGGCTAATAATATGAGTTAGATTGATAATAGTAAGAGTAATGAGTATAGTAATTGTAGTTCTATCGGTCATATCTGCATAATATGGTTAATAATATGAGTTAGAATGATAATAATAAGAGTAATAAGTATAGTAATTGTCGTTCTATCGATCATATCTGCATAATATGGTTAATAATATGAGTTAGATTGATAATAGTGAGTGTAATAAGTATAGTGAATGTCGTTCTATCGATCATATCAGCATAATATGGGT
The DNA here is from genome assembly GCF_050947335.1 of Megachile rotundata. NCBI lineage: Eukaryota > Metazoa > Arthropoda > Insecta > Hymenoptera > Megachilidae > Megachile > Megachile rotundata. The sequence continues at coordinate 11,717 of NW_027473639.1, forward strand.
AATAATATGAGTTGGATTGATAATAATAAGAGTAATGAGTATAGTAATTGTAGTTCTATCGATCATATAAGCATAATGTGGCTAATGATATGAGTCAGATTCATAATAATAAGAGTAATAAGTATAGTAATTGTCGTTCTATCGATCATATCTGCATAATATGGTTAATAATATGAGTTAGATTGATAATAGTGAGTGTAATAAATATAGTAATTGTCGTTCTATCGCTCATATAAGCACAATATGGCTAATAATATGAGTTAGATTGATAATAATAAGAGTAATAAGTATTGTAATTGTCGTTCTATCGATCATATAAGCATAATATGGCTAATAATATGAGTTAGATTGATAATAATATGTGTAATAAGTATAGTAATTGTCGTTCTATCGATCATAATTGCATAATATGGTTAATAATATGAATTAGATTGATAATAATAAGAGAAATGAGTATAGTAATTGTCGTACTATCGATCATATAAGCATAATATGGCTAATAATATGAGTTAGATTGATAATAGTGAGTGCAATAAATATAGTAATTGTCGTTCTATCGCTCATATAAGCACAATATGGCTAATAATATGAGTTAGATTGATAATAATAAGAGTAATAAGTATAGTAATTGTCGTTCTATCGATCATATAAGCATAATAGGGCTAATAATATGAGTTAGATTGTTAATAATAAGAGTAATAAGTATAGTAATTGTCGTTCTATCGATCATATCTGCATAATATGGTTAATAATATGAGTTAGATTGATAATATTATGAGTAATAAGTATAGTAATTGTCGTTATATCGATCATATAACCATAATATGGCTAATAGCATGAGTTAGATTGATAATAATAAGAGTAATGAGTATAGTAATTGTCGTTCTATCTATCATATCTGCATAATATGGGTAATAATATGAGTTAGATTCATAATAATAAGAGTAATAAGTACAGTAATTGTCGTTCTATCGATCATGTAAGCATAATATGGCTAATAATATGAGTTAGATTTATAATAATAAGAGTAATAAGTATAGTAATTGTCGTTCTATCGATCATATAAGCACAATATGGCTAATAATATGAGTTAGATTGATAATAATAAGAGTAATAAGTATAGTAATTGTCGTTCTATCGATCATATCTGCATAATATGGTTAATAATATGAGTTAGATTGATAATATTATGAGTAATAAGTATAGTAATTTTCGTTATATCGATCATATAACCATAATATGGCTAATAGCATGAGTTAGATTGATAATAATAAGAGTAATGAGTATAGTAATTGTCGTTCTATCGATCATATCTGCATAATATGGTTAATAATATGAGTTAGATTGATAATAGTGAGTGTAATAAATATAGTAATTGTCGTTCTATCGCTCATATAAGCACAATATGGCTAATAATATGAGTTAGATTGATAATAATAAGAGTAATAAGTATAGTAATTGTCGTTATATCGATCATATAACCATAATATGGTTAATAGCATGAGTTAGATTGATAATAATAAGAGTAATGAGTATAGTAATTGTCGTTCTATCGATCATATAAGCACAATATGGCTAATAATATAAGTTAGATTGATAATAATAAGAGTCATAAGTATAGTAATTGTCGTTCTATCGATCATATCTGCATAATATGGTTAATAATATGAGTTAGATTGATAATAGTGAGTGTAATAAATATAGTAATTGTCGTTCTATCGCTCATATAAGCACAATATGGCTAATAATATGAGTTAGATTGATAATAATAAGAGAAATAAGAATAGTAATTGTCGTTCTATCGATCATATAAGCACAATATGGCTAATAATATGAGTTAGATTGATAATAATAAGAGAAATAAGAATAGTAATTGTCGTTCTATCGATCATATAAGCATAATATGGCTAATAATATGAGTTAGATTGATAATAATAAGTGTAATAAGTATAGTAATTGTCGTTCTATCGATCATAATTGCATAATATGGTTAATAATATGAGTTAGATTGATAATAATAAGAGTAATAAGTATAGTAATTGTCGTTCTATCGATCATATAAGCATAATATGGCTAATAATATGAGTTAGATTGATAATAATAAGAGTAATAAGTATAGTAATTGTCGTTCTATCGATCATTTAAGCATAATATGGCTAATAATATGAGTCAGATTGATAATAATAACAGTAATAAGTATAGTAATTGTCGTTCTATCGATAATATAAGCATAATATGGCTAATAATATGAGTTAGATTGATAATACTAAGAGCAGTGAGTATAGTAATTCTCGTTCTATCGATCATATAAGCATAATATGGCTAATAATATGAGTTAGATTGATAACAATAAGAGTAATGAGTATAGTAATTGTAGTTCTATCGATCATTTAAGCATAATATGGCTAATAATATGAGTTAGATTGATAATAATAAGTGTAATAAGTATAGTAATTGTCGTTCTATCGATCATATAAGCATAATATGGCTAATAATATGAGTTAGATTGATAATAGTGAGTGTAATAAGTATAGTGAATGTCGTTCTATCGATCATATAAGCATAATATGGCTAATAATATGAGTTAGATTGATAATAATAAGAGTAATAAGTATAGTAATTGTCGTTCTATCGATCATTTAAGCATAATATGGCTAATAATATGAGTCAGATTGATAATAATAACAGTAATAAGTATAGTAATTGTCGTTCTATCGACAATATAAGCATAATATGGCTAATAATATGAGTTAGATTGAGAATACTAAGAGTAGTGAGTATAGTAATTCTCGTTCTATCGATCATATAAGCATAATATGGCTAATAATATGAGTTAGATTGATAATAGTGAATGTAATAAATATAGTAACTGTCGTTCTATCGATCATATAAGCATAATATGGCTAATAATATGAGTTAGAGTGATAATACTAAGAGTAGTGAGTATAGTAATTCTCATTCTATCGATCATATAAGCATAATATGGCTAATAATATGAGTTAGATTGATAATAATAAGGGTAATAAGTATAGTAATTGTCGTTCTCTCGATCATATCAGCATAATATGGCTAATAATATGAGTTAGATTGATAATACTAAGAGGAGTGAGTATAGTAATTGTCGTTCTATCGATCATATAAGCATAATATGGCTAATAATATGAGTTAGATTGATAATAATAAGAGTAATGAGTATAGTAATTGTAGTTCTATCGATCATATCTGCATAATATGGTTAATAATATGAGTTAGAATGATAATAATAAGAGTAATAAGTATAGTAATTGTCGTTCTATCGATCATATCTGCATAATATGGTTAATAATATGAGTTAGATTGATAATAGTGAGTGTAATAAGTATAGTGAATGTCGTTCTATCGATCATATCAGCATAATATGGGTAATAATATGAGTTGGATTGATAATAAAAAGAGTAATGAGTATAGTAATTGTAGTTCTATCGATCATATAAGCATAATATGGCTAATAATATGAGTTAGATTGATAATACTAAGAGTAGTGAGTATAGTAATTCTCGTTCTATCGATCATATAAGCATAATATGGCTAATAATATGAGTTAGATTGATAATAATGAGAGTAATAAGTATAGTAACTGTCGTTCTACCGATCATATAAGCATAATATGGCTAATAATATGAGTTAGAGTGATAATACTAAGAGTAGTGAGTATAGTAATTCTCATTCTATCGATCATATAAGCATAATATGGCTAATAATATGAGTTAGATTGATAATAATAAGGGTAATAAGTATAGTAATTGTCGTTCTCTCGATCATATAAGCATAATATGGCTAATAATATGAGTTAGATTGGTAATACTAAGAGGAGTGAGTATAGTAATTGTCGTTCTATCGATCATATAAGCATAATATGGCTAATAATATGAGTTAGATTGATAATAATAAGAGTAATGAGTATAGTAATTGTAGTTCTATCGATCATATCTGCATAATATGGTTAATAATATGAGTTAGAATGATAATAATAAGAGTAATAAGTATAGTAATTGTCGTTCTATCGATCATATCTGCATAATATGGTTAATAATATGAGTTAGATTGATAATAGTGAGTGTAATAAGTATAGTGAATGTCATTCTATCGATCATATCAGCAAAATATGGGTAATAATATGAGTTGGATTGATAATAATAAGAGTAATGAGTATAGTAATTGTAGTTCTATCGATCATATAAGCATAATATGGTTAATAATATGAGTTAGATTGATAACAATAAGAGTAATGAGTATAGTAATTGTCGTACTATCGATCATATAAGCATAATATGGCTTATCATGTGAGTTAGATTGATAATAGTGAGTGCAATAAATATAGTAATTGTCGTTCTATCGCTCATATAAGCACAATATGGCTAATAATATGAGTTAGATTGATAATAATAAGAGTAATAAGTATAGTAATTGTCGTTCTATAGATCATATAAGCATAATAGGGCTAATAATATGAGTTAGATTGATAATAATAAGTGTAATAAGTATAGTAATTGTCGTTCTATCGATCATATCTGCATAATATGGTTAATAATATGAGTTAGATTGATAATAGTGAGTGTAATAAATATAGTAATTGTCGTTCTATCGATCATATATGCATAATATGGTTAATAATATGAGTTAGATTGATAATAGTGAGTGTAATAAGTATAGTGAATGTCGTTCTATCGATCATATCAGCATAATGTGGGTAATAATATGAGTTGGATTGATAATAATAAGAGTAATGAGTATAGTAATTGTAGTTCTATCGATCATATAAGCATAATATGGCTAATAATATGAGTTAGGTTGATAATAACAAGAGTAATAAGTATAGTAAATGTCGTGCTATCGATCATATCTGCATAATATGGTTAATAATATGAGTTAGATTGATAATAGTGAGTGTAATAAATATAGTAATTGTCGTTCTATCGCTCATATAAGCACAATATGGCTAATAATATAAGTTAGATTGATAATAATAAGAGTCATAAGTATAGTAATTGTCGTTCTATCGATCATATCTGCATAATATGGTTAATAATATGAGTTAGATTGATAATAGTGAGTGTAATAAATATAGTAATTGTCGTTCTATCGCTCATATAAGCACAATATGGCTAATAATATGAGTTAGATTGATAATAATAAGAGAAATAAGAATAGTAATTGTCGTTCTATCGATCATATAAGCACAATATGGCTAATAATATGAGTTAGATTGATAATAATAAGAGAAATAAGAATAGTAATTGTCGTTCTATCGATCATATAAGCATAATATGGCTAATAATATGAGTTAGATTGATAATAATAAGAGTAATAAGTATAGTAATTGTCGTTCTATCGATCATTTAAGCATAATATGGCTAATAATATGAGTCAGATTGATAATAATAACAGTAATAAGTATAGTAATTGTCGTTCTATCGATAATATAAGCATAATATGGCTAATAATATGAGTTAGATTGATAATACTAAGAGCAGTGAGTATAGTAATTCTCGTTCTATCGATCATATAAGCATAATATGGCTAATAATATGAGTTAGATTGATAACAATAAGAGTAATGAGTATAGTAATTGTAGTTCTATCGATCATTTAAGCATAATATGGCTAATAATATGAGTTAGATTGATAATAATAAGTGTAATAAGTATAGTAATTGTCGTTCTATCGATCATATAAGCATAATATGGCTAATAATATGAGTTAGATTGATAATAGTGAGTGTAATAAGTATAGTGAATGTCGTTCTATCGATCATATAAGCATAATATGGCTAATAATATGAGTTAGATTGATAATAATAAGAGTAATAAGTATAGTAATTGTCGTTCTATCGATCATTTAAGCATAATATGGCTAATAATATGAGTCAGATTGATAATAATAACAGTAATAAGTATAGTAATTGTCGTTCTATCGACAATATAAGCATAATATGGCTAATAATATGAGTTAGATTGAGAATACTAAGAGTAGTGAGTATAGTAATTCTCGTTCTATCGATCATATAAGCATAATATGGCTAATAATATGAGTTAGATTGATAATAATAAGAGTAATGAGTATAGTAATTGTAGTTCTATCGATCATATCTGCATAATATGGTTAATAATATGAGTTAGAATGATAATAATAAGAGTAATAAGTATAGTAATTGTCGTTCTATCGATCATATCTGCATAATATGGTTAATAATATGAGTTAGATTGATAATAGTGAGTGTAATAAGTATAGTGAATGTCATTCTATCGATCATATCAGCATAATATGGGTAATAATATGAGTTGGATTGATAATAATAAGAGTAATGAGTATAGTAATTGTAGTTCTATCGATCATATAAGCATAATATGGTTAATAATATGAGTTAGATTGATAACAATAAGAGTAATGAGTATAGTAATTGTCGTACTATCGATCATATAAGCATAATATGGCTTATCATGTGAGTTAGATTGATAATAGTGAGTGCAATAAATATAGTAATTGTCGTTCTATCGCTCATATAAGCACAATATGGCTAATAATATGAGTTAGATTGATAATAATAAGAGTAATAAGTATAGTAATTGTCGTTCTATAGATCATATAAGCATAATAGGGCTAATAATATGAGTTAGATTGATAATAATAAGTGTAATAAGTATAGTAATTGTCGTTCTATCGATCATATCTGCATAATATGGTTAATAATATGAGTTAGATTGATAATAGTGAGTGTAATAAATATAGTAATTGTCGTTCTATCGATCATATATGCATAATATGGTTAATAATATGAGTTAGATTGATAATAGTGAGTGTAATAAGTATAGTGAATGTCGTTCTATCGATCATATCAGCATAATGTGGGTAATAATATGAGTTGGATTGATAATAATAAGAGTAATGAGTATAGTAATTGTAGTTCTATCGATCATATAAGCATAATATGGCTAATAATATGAGTAAGATTCATAATAATAAGAGTAATAAGTATAGTAATTGTCGTTCTATCGATCATTTAAGCATAATATGGCGAATAATATGAGTTGGGTTGATAAAAATAGGAATAATAAGTATAGTAATTGTCGTTCTATCGATCATATAAGCATAATATGGCTAATAATATGAGTTAGGTTGATAATAACAAGAGTAATAAGTATAGTAAATGTCGTGCTATCGATCATATCTGCATAATATGGTTAATAATATGAGTTAGATTGATAATAGTGAGTGTAATAAGTATAGTAATTGTCGTTCTGTCGATCATATTAGCATAATATGGTAAATGAAATGAGTTAGATTGATAATAATAAGAGTAATAAGTATAGTATTTGTCGTTCTATCGATCATATAAGCACAATATGGCTAATAATATAAGTTAGATTGATAATAATAGGAGTCATAAGTATAGTAATTGTCGTTCTATCGATCATATCTGCATAATATGGTTAATAAAATGAGTTAGATTGATTATAATAAGAGTAATAAGTATAGTATTTGTCGTTCTATCGATCATATAAGCATAATATGGCTAATAATACTAGTTAGATTGATAATAATAAGAGTAATGAGTATAGTAATTGTAGTTCTATCGATCATTTAAGCATAATATGGCTAATAATATGAGTTAGATTGATAATAATAAGAGTAATGAGTATAGTGATTGTAGTTCTATCGATCATATCTGCATAATATGGTTAATAATATGAGTTAGATTGATAATAATAAGATTAATAAGTATAGTAATTGTCGTTATATCGATCATATAACCATAATATGGCTAAGAGCATGAGTTAGATTGATAATAATAAGAGTAATGAGTATAGTAATTGTCGTTCTATCGATCATATCTGCATAATATGGTTAATAATATGAGTTAGATTGATAATAGTGAGTGTAATAAATATAGTAATTGTCGTTCTATCGCTCATATAAGCACAATATGGCTAACAATTAGAGTTAGATTGATAATAATAAGAGTAATAAGTATAGTAATTGTCGTTCTATCGATCATATAAGCATAATATGGCTAATAATTAGAGTTAGATTGATAATAATAAGAGCAATAAGTATAGTAAGTGTCGTTCTATCGATCATATAAGCATAATATGGCTAATAATATGAGTTAGATTGATAATAATAAGTGTAATAAGTATAGTAATTGACGTTCTATCGATCATAATTGCATAATATGGTTAATAATATGAATTAGATTGATAATAATAAGAGAAGTGAGTAAAGTAATTGTCGTACTATCGATCAGATAAGCATAACATGGCTAATAATATGAGTCAGATTGATAATAATAAGTGTAATAAGTATAGTAATTGTCGTTCTATCGATCATACCTGCATAATATGGTTAATAATATGAGTTAGATTGATAATAATAAGAGTAATAAGTATAGTTATTGTCGTTCTATCGATCATATAAGCATAATATGGCTAATAATATGAGTTAGATTGATAATAATAAGTGTAATAAGTATAGTAATTGTCGTTCTATCGATCATATAAGCATAATATGGCTAATAATATGAGTTAGATTGATAATAGTGAGTGTAATAAATATAGTAATTGTCGTTCTATCGCTCATATAAGCACAATATGGCTAATAATATAAGTTAGATTGATAATAATAAGAGTCATAAGTATAGTAATTGTCGTTCTATCGATCATATCTGCATAATATGGTTAATAATATGAGTTAGATTGATAATAGTGAGTGTAATAAATATAGTAATTGTCGTTCTATCGCTCATATAAGCACAATATGGCTAATAATATGAGTTAGATTGATAATAATAAGAGAAATAAGAATAGTAATTGTCGTTCTATCGATCATATAAGCACAATATGGCTAATAATATGAGTTAGATTGATAATAATAAGAGAAATAAGAATAGTAATTGTCGTTCTATCGATCATATAAGCATAATATGGCTAATAATATGAGTTAGATTGATAATAATAAGTGTAATAAGTATAGTAATTGACGTTCTATCGATCATAATTGCATAATATGGTTAATAATATGAATTAGATTGATAATAATAAGAGAAATGAGTAAAGTAATTGTCGTACTATCGATCAGATAAGCATAACATGGCTAATAATATGAGTCAGATTGATAATAATAAGTGTAATAAGTATAGTAATTGTCGTTCTATCGATCATACCTGCATAATATGGTTAATAATATGAGTTAGATTGATAATAATAAGAGAAATAAGAATAGTAATTGTCGTTCTATCGATCATATAAGCATAATATGGCTAATAATATGAGTTAGATTGATAATAATAAGTGTAATAAGTATAGTAATTGTCGTTCTATCGATCATTTAAGCATAATATGGCTAATAATATGAGTCAGATTGATAATAATAACAGTAATAAGTATAGTAATTGTCGTTCTATCGATAATATAAGCATAATATGGCTAATAATATGAGTTAGATTGATAATACTAAGAGCAGTGAGTATAGTAATTCTCGTTCTATCGATCATATAAGCATAATATGGCTAATAATATGAGTTAGATTGATAACAATAAGAGTAATGAGTATAGTAATTGTAGTTCTATCGATCATTTAAGCATAATATGGCTAATAATATGAGTTAGATTGATAATAATAAGTGTAATAAGTATAGTAATTGTCGTTCTATCGATCATATAAGCATAATATGGCTAATAATATGAGTTAGATTGATAATAGTGAGTGTAATAAGTATAGTGAATGTCGTTCTATCGATCATATAAGCATAATATGGCTAATAATATGAGTTAGATTGATAATAATAAGAGTAATAAGTATAGTAATTGTCGTTCTATCGATCATTTAAGCATAATATGGCTAATAATATGAGTCAGATTGATAATAATAACAGTAATAAGTATAGTAATTGTCGTTCTATCGACAATATAAGCATAATATGGCTAATAATATGAGTTAGATTGAGAATACTAAGAGTAGTGAGTATAGTAATTCTCGTTCTATCGATCATATAAGCATAATATGGCTAATAATATGAGTTAGATTGATAATAGTGAATGTAATAAATATAGTAACTGTCGTTCTATCGATCATATAAGCATAATATGGCTAATAATATGAGTTAGAGTGATAATACTAAGAGTAGTGAGTATAGTAATTCTCATTCTATCGATCATATAAGCATAATATGGCTAATAATATGAGTTAGATTGATAATAATAAGGGTAATAAGTATAGTAATTGTCGTTCTCTCGATCATATAAGCATAATATGGCTAATAATATGAGTTAGATTGATAATACTAAGAGGAGTGAGTATAGTAATTGTCGTTCTATCGATCATATAAGCATAATATGGCTAATAATATGAGTTAGATTGATAATAATAAGAGTAATGAGTATAGTAATTGTAGTTCTATCGATCATATCTGCATAATATGGTTAATAATATGAGTTAGATTGATAATAATAAGTGTAATAAGTATAGTAATTGTCGTTCTATCGATCATATCTGCATAATATGGTTAATAATATGAGTTAGATTGATAATAGTGAGTGTAATAAATATAGTAATTGTCGTTCTATCGATCATATATGCATAATATGGTTAATAATATGAGTTAGATTGATAATAGTGAGTGTAATAAGTATAGTGAATGTCGTTCTATCGATCATATCAGCATAATGTGGGTAATAATATGAGTTGGATTGATAATAATAAGAGTAATGAGTATAGTAATTGTAGTTCTATCGATCATATAAGCATAATATGGCTAATAATATGAGTAAGATTCATAATAATAAGAGTAATAAGTATAGTAATTGTCGTTCTATCGATCATTTAAGCATAATATGGCGAATAATATGAGTTGGGTTGATAAAAATAGGAATAATAAGTATAGTAATTGTCGTTCTATCGATCATATAAGCATAATATGGCTAATAATATGAGTTAGGTTGATAATAACAAGAGTAATAAGTATAGTAAATGTCGTGCTATCGATCATATCTGCATAATATGGTTAATAATATGAGTTAGATTGATAATAGTGAGTGTAATAAGTATAGTAATTGTCGTTCTGTCGATCATATTAGCATAAAATGGTAAATGAAATGAGTTAGATTGATAATAATAAGAGTAATAAGTATAGTATTTGTCGTTCTATCGATCATATAAGCACAATATGGCTAATAATATAAGTTAGATTGATAATAATAGGAGTCATAAGTATAGTAATTGTCGTTCTATCGATCATATCTGCATAATATGGTTAATAAAATGAGTTAGATTGATTATAATAAGAGTAATAAGTATAGTATTTGTCGTTCTATCGATCATTATAAGCATAATATGGCTAATAATACTAGTTAGATTGATAATAATAAGAGTAATGAGTATAGTAATTGTAGTTCTATCGATCATTTAAGCATAATATGGCTAATAATATGAGTTAGATTGATAATAATAAGAGTAATGAGTATAGTGATTGTAGTTCTATCGATCATATCTGCATAATATGGTTAATAATATGAGTTAGATTGATAATAATAAGATTAATAAGTATAGTAATTGTCGTTATATCGATCATATAACCATAATATGGCTAAGAGCATGAGTTAGATTGATAATAATAAGAGTAATGAGTATAGTAATTGTCGTTCTATCGATCATATCTGCATAATATGGTTAATAATATGAGTTAGATTGATAATAGTGAGTGTAATAAATATAGTAATTGTCGTTCTATCGCTCATATAAGCACAATATGGCTAATAATTAGAGTTAGATTGATAATAATAAGAGTAATAAGTATAGTAATTGTCGTTCTATCGATCATATAAGCATAATATGGCTAATAATTAGAGTTAGATTGATAATAATAAGAGCAATAAGTATAGTAAGTGTCGTTCTATCGATCATATAAGCATAATATGGCTAATAATATGAGTTAGATTGATAATAATAAGTGTAATAAGTATAGTAATTGACGTTCTATCGATCATAATTGCATAATATGGTTAATAATATGAATTAGATTGATAATAATAAGAGAAATGAGTAAAGTAATTGTCGTACTATCGATCAGATAAGCATAACATGGCTAATAATATGAGTCAGATTGATAATAATAAGTGTAATAAGTATAGTAATTGTCGTTCTATCGATCATACCTGCATAATATGGTTAATAATATGAGTTAGATTGATAATAATAAGAGTAATAAGTATAGTTATTGTCGTTCTATCGATCATATAAGCATAATATGGCTAATAATATGAGTTAGATTGATAATAATAAGTGTAATAAGTATAGTAATTGTCGTTCTATCGATCATATAAGCATAATATGGCTAATAATATGAGTTAGATTGATAATAGTGAGTGTAATAAATATAGTAATTGTCGTTCTATCGCTCATATAAGCACAATATGGCTAATAATATAAGTTAGATTGATAATAATAAGAGTCATAAGTATAGTAATTGTCGTTCTATCGATCATATCTGCATAATATGGTTAATAATATGAGTTAGATTGATAATAGTGAGTGTAATAAATATAGTAATTGTCGTTCTATCGCTCATATAAGCACAATATGGCTAATAATATGAGTTAGATTGATAATAATAAGAGAAATAAGAATAGTAATTGTCGTTCTATCGATCATATAAGCACAATATGGCTAATAATATGAGTTAGATTGATAATAATAAGAGAAATAAGAATAGTAATTGTCGTTCTATCGATCATATAAGCATAATATGGCTAATAATATGAGTTAGATTGATAATAATAAGTGTAATAAGTATAGTAATTGTCGTTCTATCGATCATAATTGCATAATATGGTTAATAATATGAGTTAGATTGATAATAATAAGAGTAATAAGTATAGTAATTGTCGTTCTATCGATCATATAAGCATAATATGGCTAATAATATGAGTTAGATTGATAATAATAAGAGTAATAAGTATAGTAATTGTCGTTCTATCGATCATTTAAGCATAATGTGGCTAATAATATGAGTCAGATTGATAATAATAACAGTAATAAGTATAGTAATTGTCGTTCTATCGATAATATAAGCATAATATGGCTAATAATATGAGTTAGATTGATAATACTAAGAGCAGTGAGTATAGTAATTCTCGTTCTATCGATCATATAAGCATAATATGGCTAATAATATGAGTTAGATTGATAACAATAAGAGTAATGAGTATAGTAATTGTAGTTCTATCGATCATTTAAGCATAATATGGCTAATAATATGAGTTAGATTGATAATAATAAGTGTAATAAGTATAGTAATTGTCGTTCTATCGATCATATAAGCATAATATGGCTAATAATATGAGTTAGATTGATAATAGTGAGTGTAATAAGTATAGTGAATGTCGTTCTATCGATCATATAAGCATAATATGGCTAATAATATGAGTTAGATTGATAATAATAAGAGTAATAAGTATAGTAATTGTCGTTCTATCGATCATTTAAGCATAATATGGCTAATAATATGAGTCAGATTGATAATAATAACAGTAATAAGTATAGTAATTGTCGTTCTATCGACAATATAAGCATAATATGGCTAATAATATGAGTTAGATTGAGAATACTAAGAGTAGTGAGTATAGTAATTCTCGTTCTATCGATCATATAAGCATAATATGGCTAATAATATGAGTTAGATTGATAATAGTGAATGTAATAAATATAGTAACTGTCGTTCTATCGATCATATAAGCATAATATGGCTAATAATATGAGTTAGAGTGATAATACTAAGAGTAGTGAGTATAGTAATTCTCATTCTATCGATCATATAAGCATAATATGGCTAATAATATGAGTTAGATTGATAATAATAAGGGTAATAAGTATAGTAATTGTCGTTCTCTCGATCATATAAGCATAATATGGCTAATAATATGAGTTAGATTGATAATACTAAGAGGAGTGAGTATAGTAATTGTCGTTCTATCGATCATATAAGCATAATATGGCTAATAATATGAGTTAGATTGATAATAATAAGAGTAATGAGTATAGTAATTGTAGTTCTATCGATCATATCTGCATAATATGGTTAATAATATGAGTTAGAATGATAATAATAAGAGTAATAAGTATAGTAATTGTCGTTCTATCGATCATATCTGCATAATATGGTTAATAATATAAGTTAGATTGATAATAGTGAGTGTAATAAGTATAGTGAATGTCGTTCTATCGATCATATCAGCATAATATGGGTAATAATATGAGTTGGATTGATAATAATAAGAGTAATGAGTATAGTAATTGTAGTTCTATCGATCATATAAGCATAATATGGCTAATAATATGAGTTAGATTGATAATACTAAGAGTAGTGAGTATAGTAATTCTCGTTCTATCGATCATATAAGCATAATATGGCTAATAATATGAGTTAGATTGATAATAATGAGAGTAATAAGTATAGTAACTGTCGTTCTACCGATCATATAAGCATAATATGGCTAATAATATGAGTTAGAGTGATAATACTAAGAGTAGTGAGTATAGTAATTCTCATTCTATCGATCATATAAGCATAATATGGCTAATAATATGAGTTAGATTGATAATAATAAGGGTAATAAGTATAGTAATTGTCGTTCTCTCGATCATATAAGCATAATATGGCTAATAATATGAGTTAGATTGGTAATACTAAGAGGAGTGAGTATAGTAATTGTCGTTCTATCGATCATATAAGCATAATATGGCTAATAATATGAGTTAGATTGATAATAATAAGAGTAATGAGTATAGTAATTGTAGTTCTATCGATCATATCTGCATAATATGGTTAATAATATGAGTTAGAATGATAATAATAAGAGTAATAAGTATAGTAATTGTCGTTCTATCGATCATATCTGCATAATATGGTTAATAATATGAGTTAGATTGATAATAGTGAGTGTAATAAGTATAGTGAATGTCATTCTATCGATCATATCAGCATAATATGGGTAATAATATGAGTTGGATTGATAATAATAAGAGTAATGAGTATAGTAATTGTAGTTCTATCGATCATATAAGCATAATATGGTTAATAATATGAGTTAGATTGATAACAATAAGAGTAATGAGTATAGTAATTGTCGTACTATCGATCATATAAGCATAATATGGCTTATCATGTGAGTTAGATTGATAATAGTGAGTGCAATAAATATAGTAATTGTCGTTCTATCGCTCATATAAGCACAATATGGCTAATAATATGAGTTAGATTGATAATAATAAGAGTAATAAGTATAGTAATTGTCGTTCTATAGATCATATAAGCATAATAGGGCTAATAATATGAGTTAGATTGATAATAATAAGTGTAATAAGTATAGTAATTGTCGTTCTATCGATCATATCTGCATAATATGGTTAATAATATGAGTTAGATTGATAATAGTGAGTGTAATAAATATAGTAATTGTCGTTCTATCGATCATATATGCATAATATGGTTAATAATATGAGTTAGATTGATAATAGTGAGTGTAATAAGTATAGTGAATGTCGTTCTATCGATCATATCAGCATAATGTGGGTAATAATATGAGTTGGATTGATAATAATAAGAGTAATGAGTATAGTAGTTGTAGTTCTATCGATCATATAAGCATAATATGGCTAATAATATGAGTAAGATTCATAATAATAAGAGTAATAAGTATAGTAATTGTCGTTCTATCGATCATTTAAGCATAATATGGCGAATAATATGAGTTGGGTTGATAAAAATAGGAATAATAAGTATAGTAATTGTCGTTCTATCGATCATATAAGCATAATATGGCTAATAATATGAGTTAGGTTGATAATAACAAGAGTAATAAGTATAGTAAATGTCGTGCTATCGATCATATCTGCATAATATGGTTAATAATATGAGTTAGATTGATAATAGTGAGTGTAATAAGTATAGTAATTGTCGTTCTGTCGATCATATTAGCATAATATGGTAAATGAAATGAGTTAGATTGATAATAATAAGAGTAATAAGTATAGTATTTGTCGTTCTATCGATCATATAAGCACAATATGGCTAATAATATAAGTTAGATTGATAATAATAGGAGTCATAAGTATAGTAATTGTCGTTCTATCGATCATATCTGCATAATATGGTTAATAAAATGAGTTAGATTGATTATAATAAGAGTAATAAGTATAGTATTTGTCGTTCTATCGATCATATAAGCATAATATGGCTAATAATACTAGTTAGATTGATAATAATAAGAGTAATGAGTATAGTAATTGTAGTTCTATCGATCATTTAAGCATAATATGGCTAATAATATGAGTTAGATTGATAATAATAAGAGTAATGAGTATAGTGATTGTAGTTCTATCGATCATATCTGCATAATATGGTTAATAATATGAGTTAGATTGATAATAATAAGATTAATAAGTATAGTAATTGTCGTTATATCGATCATATAACCATAATATGGCTAAGAGCATGAGTTAGATTGATAATACTAAGAGTAATGAGTATAGTAATTGTCGTTCTATCGATCATATCTGCATAATATGGTTAATAATATGAGTTAGATTGATAATAGTGAGTGTAATAAATATAGTAATTGTCGTTCTATCGCTCATATAAGCACAATATGGCTAATAATTAGAGTTAGATTGATAATAATAAGAGTAATAAGTATAGTAATTGTCGTTCTATCGATCATATAAGCATAATATGGCTAATAATTAGAGTTAGATTGATAATAATAAGAGCAATAAGTATAGTAAGTGTCGTTCTATCGATCATATAAGCATAATATGGCTAATAATATGAGTTAGATTGATAATAATAAGTGTAATAAGTATAGTAATTGACGTTCTATCGATCATAATTGCATAATATGGTTAATAATATGAATTAGATTGATAATAATAAGAGAAATGAGTAAAGTAATTGTCGTACTATCGATCAGATAAGCATAACATGGCTAATAATATGAGTCAGATTGATAATAATAAGTGTAATAAGTATAGTAATTGTCGTTCTATCGATCATACCTGCATAATATGGTTAATAATATGAGTTAGATTGATAACAATAAGAGTAATGAGTATAGTAATTGTCGTACTATCGATCATATAAGCATAATATGGCTTATAATGTGAGTTAGATTGATAATAGTGAGTGCAATAAATATAGTAATTGTCGTTCTATCGCTCATATAAGCACAATATGGCTAATAATATGAGTTAGATTGATAATAATAAGAGTAATAAGTATAGTAATTGTCGTTCCATCGATCATTTAAGCATAATATGGCTAATAATATGAGTCAGATTGATAATAATAACAGTAATAAGTATAGTAATTGTCGTTCTATCGATAATATAAGCATAATATGGCTAATAATATGAGTTAGATTGATAATACTAAGAGCAGTGAGTATAGTAATTCTCGTTCTATCGATCATATAAGCACAATATGGCTAATAATATGAGTTAGATTGATAATAATAAGAGTAAAAAGTATAGTAAATGTCGTGCTATCGATCATATCTGCATAATATGGTTAATAATATGAGTTAGATTGATAATAGTGATTGTAATAAGTATAGTAATTGTCGTTCTATCGATCATATTAGCATAATATGGTTAATAATATGAGTTAGATTGATAATAATAAGAGTAATAAGTATAGTATTTGTCGTTCTATCGATCATATAAGCATAATATGGCTAATAATACGAGTTAGATTGATAATAATAAGAGTAATAAGTATAGTAATTGTCGTTCTATCGATCATTTAAGCATAATATGGCTAATAATATGAGTTAGATTGATAATAATAACAGTAATAAGTATAGTAATTGTCGTTCTATCGATAATATAAGCATAATATGGCTAATAATATGAGTTAGATTGATAATAATAAGAGTAATGAGTATAGTAATTGTAGTTCTATCGATCATTTAAGCATAATATGGCTAATAATACGAGTTAGATTGATAATACTAAGAGTAGTGAGTATAGTAATTCTCGTTCTATCGATCATATAAGCATAATATGGCTAATAATATGAGTTAGATTGATAATAATAAGAGTAATGAGTATAGTAATTGTAGTTCTATCGATCATTTAAGCATAATATGGCTAATAATATGAGTTAGATTGATAATAATAACAGTAACAAGTATAGTAATTGTCGTTCTATCGCTCATATAAGCACAATATGGCTAATAATATGAGTTAGATTGATAATAATAAGAGTAATAAGTATAGTTATTGTCGTTCTATCGATCATATAAGCATAATATGGCTAATAATATGAGTTAGATTGATAATAGTGAGTGTAATAAATATAGTAATTGTCGTTCTATCGCTCATATAAGCACAATATGGCTAATAATTAGAGTTAGATTGATAATAATAAGAGTAATAAGTATAGTAATTGTAGTTCTATCGATCATTTAAGCATAATATGGCTAATAATATGAGTTAGATTGATAATAATAACAGTAACAAGTATAGCAATTGTCGTTCTATCGCTCATATTAGCACAATATGGCTAATAATATGAGTTAGATTGATAATAGTGAGTGTAATAAGTATAGTGAATGTCGTTTTATCGATCATATCAGCATAATATGGGTAATAATATGAGTTGGATTGATAATAATAAGAGCAATGAGTATAGTAATTGTAGTTCTATCGATCATATAAGCATAATATGGCTAATAATATGAGTAAGATTCATAATAATAAGAGTAATAAGTATAGTAATTGTCGTTCTATCGATCATTTAAGCATAATATGGCGAATAATATGAGTTGGGTTGATAAAAATAAGAATAATAAGTATAGTAATTGTCGTTCTATCGATCATATAAGCATAATATGGCTAATAATATGAGTTAGGTTGATAATAACAAGAGTAATAAGTATAGTAAATGTCGTGCTATCGATCATATCTGCATAATATGGTTAATAAATATGAGTTCGATTGATAATAGTGAGTGTAATAAGTATAGTAATTGTCGTTCTGTCGATCATATTAGCATAATATGGTAAATGAAATGAGTTAGATTGATAATAATAAGAGTAATAAGTATAGTATTTGTCGTTCTATCGATCATATAAGCACAATATGGCTAATAATATAAGTTAGATTGATAATAATAGGAGTCATAAGTATAGTAATTGTCGTTCTATCGATCATATCTGCATAATATGGTTAATAATATGAGTTAGATTGATAATAATAAGAGTAATAAGTATAGTAATTGTCGTTATATCGATCATATAACCATAATATGGCTAATAGCATGAGTTAGATTGATAATAATAAGAGTAATGAGTATAGTAATTGTCGTTCTATCGATCATATCTGCATAATATGGTTAATAATATGAGTTAGATTGATAATAGTGAGTGTAATAAATATAGTAATTGTCGTTCTATCGCTCATATAAGCACAATATGGCTAATAATAAGAGTTAGATTGATAATAATAAGAGCAATAAGTATAGTAAGTGTCGTTCTATCGATCATATAAGCATAATATGGCTAATAATATGAGTTAGATTGATAATAATAAGTGTAATAAGTATAGTAATTGTCGTTCTATCGATCATAATTGCATAATATGGTTAATAATATGAATTAGATTGATAATAATAAGAGAAATGAGGAAAGTAATTGTCGTACTATCGATCAGATAAGCATAACATGGCTAATAATATGAGTCAGATTGATAATAATAAGTGTAATAAGTATAGTAATTGTCGTTCTATCGATCATACCTGCATAATATGGTTAATAATATGAGTTAGATTGATAACAATAAGAGTAATGAGTATAGTAATTGTCGTACTATCGATCATATAAGCATAATATGGCTTATAATGTGAGTTAGATTGATAATAGTGAGTGCAATAAATATAGTAATTGTCGTTCTATCGCTCATATAAGCACAATATGGCTAATAATATGAGTTAGATTGATAATAATAAGAGTAATAAGTATAGTAATTGTCGTTCCATCGATCATTTAAGCATAATATGGCTAATAATATGAGTCAGCTTGATAATAATAACAGTAATAAGTATAGTAATTGTCGTTCTATCGATAATATAAGCATAATATGGCTAATAATATGAGTTAGATTGATAATACTAAGAGCAGTGAGTATAGTAATTCTCGTTCTATCGATCATATAAGCACAATATGGCTAATAATATGAGTTAGATTGATAATAATAAGAGTAATAAGTACAGTAAATGTCGTGCTATCGATCATATCTGCATAATATGGTTAATAATATGAGTTAGATTGATAATAGTGAGTGTAATAAGTATAGTAATTGTCGTTCTATCGATCATATTAGCATAATATGGTTAATAATATGAGTTAGATTGATAATAATAAGAGTAATAAGTATAGTATTTGTCGTTCTATCGATCATATAAGCATAATATGGCTAATAATACGAGTTAGATTGATAATAATAAGAGTAATAAGTATAGTAATTGTCGTTCTATCGATCATTTAAGCATAATATGGCTAATAATATGAGTTAGATTGATAATAATAACAGTAATAAGTATAGTAATTGTCGTTCTATCGATAATATAAGCATAATATGGCTAATAATATGAGTTAGATTGATAATAATAAGAGTAATGAGTATAGTAATTGTAGTTCTATCGATCATTTAAGCATAATATGGCTAATAATACGAGTTAGATTGATAATAATAAGAGTAATGAGCATAGTGATTGTAGTTCTATCGATCATATCTGCATAATATGGTTAATAATATGAGTTAGATTGATAATAATAAGAGTAATAAGTATAGTATTTGTCGTTCTATCGATCATATAAGCATAATATGGCCGATAATATGAGTTAAATTGATAATAATAAGAGTAATAAGTATAGTAATTGTCGTTCTATCGATCATTTAAGCATAATATGGCTAATAATATAAGTTAGATTGATAATAATAGGAGTCATAAGTATAGTAATTGTCGTTCTATCGATCATATCTGCATAATATGGTTAATAATATGAGTTAGATTGACAACAATAAGAGTAAAGAGTATAGTAATTGTCGTACTATCGATCATATAAGCATAATATGGCTTATCATGTGAGTTACATTGATAATAGTGAGTGCAATAAATATAGTAATTGTCGTTCTATCGTTCATATAAGCACAATATGGCTCATAATATGAGTAAGATTGATAATAATAAGAGTAATAAGTATAGTAATTGTCGTTCTATAGATCATATAAGCATAATAGGGCTAATAATATGAGTTAGATTGATAATAATAAGTGTAATAAGTATAGTAATTGTCGTTCTATCGATCATATCTGCATAATATGGTTAATAATATGAGTTAGATTTATAATAGTGAGTGTAATAAGTATAGTGAATGTCGTTCTATCGATCATATCAGCATAATATGGGTAATAATATGAGTTGGATTGATAATAATAAGAGTAATGAGTATAGTAATTGTAGTTCTATCGATCATATAAGCATAATATGGCTAATAATATGAGTAAGATTCATAATAATAAGAGTAATAAGTATAGTAATTGTCGTTCTATCGATCATTTAAGCATAATATGGCGAATAATATGAGTTGGGTTGTCAATAACAAGAGTAATAAGTATAGTAAATGTCGTGCTATCGATCATATCTGCATAATATGGTTAATAATATGAGTTAGATTGATAATAGTGAGTGTAATAAGTATAGTAATTGTCGTTCTGTCGATCATATTAGCATAATATGGTTAATAAAATGAGTTAGATTGATAATAATAAGAGTAATAAGTATAGTATTTGTCGTTCTATCGATCATATAAGCATAATATGGCTAATAATACTAGTTAGATTGATAATAATAAGAGTAATGAGTATAGTAATTGTAGTTCTATCGATCATTTAAGCATAATATGGCTAATAATATGAGTTAGATTGATAATAATAAGAGTAATGAGTATAGTGATTGTAGTTCTATCGATCATATCTGCATAATATGGTTAATAATATGAGTTAGATTGATAATAATAAGATTAATAAGTATAGTAATTGTCGTTATATCGATCATATAACCATAATATGGCTAAGAGCATGAGTTAGATTGATAATAATAAGAGTAATGAGTATAGTAATTGTCGTTCTATCGATCATATAAGCATAATATGGCTGATAATAAGAGTTAGATTGATAATAATAAGTGTAATAAGTATAGTAATTGTCGTTCTATCGATCATAATTGCATAATATGGCTAATAATATGAGTTAGATTGATAATAATAAGAGTTATAAGTATAGTAATTGTCGTTCCATCGATCATTTAAGCATAATATGGCTAATAATATGAGTCAGATTGATAATAATAACAGTAATAAGTATAGTAATTGTCGTTCTATCGATAATATAAGCATAATATGGCTAATAATATGAGTTAGATTGATAATACTAAGAGCAGTGAGTATAGTAATTCTCGTTCTATCGATCATATAAGCACAATCTGGCTAATAATATGAGTTAGATTGATAATAATAAGAGTAATAAGTATAGTAAATGTCGTGCTATCGATCATATCTGCATAATATGGTTAATAATATGAGTTAGATTGATAATAGTGAGTGTAATAAGTATAGTAATTGTCGTTCTATCGATCATATTAGCATAATATGGTTAATAATATGAGTTAGATTGATAATAATAAGAGTAATAAGTATAGTATTTGTCGTTCTATCGATCATATAAGCATAATATGGCTAATAATACGAGTTAGATTGATAATAATAAGAGTAATAAGTATAGTAATTGTCGTTCTATCGATCATTTAAGCATAATATGGCTAATAATATGAGTTAGATTGATAATAAAAACAGTAATAAGTATAGTAATTGTCGTTCTATCGTTAATATAAGCATAATATGGCTAATAATATGAGTTAGATTGATAATAATAAGAGTAATGAGTATAGTAATTGTAGTTCTATCGATCATTTAAGCATAATATGGCTAATAATACGAGTTAGATTGATAATAATAAGAGTAATGAGCATAGTGATTGTAGTTCTATCGATCATATCTGCATAATATGGTTAATAATATGAGTTAGATTGATAATAATAAGAGTAATAAGTATAGTATTTGTCGTTCTATCGATCATATAAGCATAATATGGCTGATAATATGAGTTAGATTGATAATAATAAGAGTAATAAGTATAGTAATTGTCGTTCTATCGATCATTTAAGCATAATATGGCTAATAATATGAGTCAGATTGATAATAATAACAGTAATAAGTATAGTAATTGTCGTTCTATAGATAATATAAGCATAATATGCCTAATAATATGAGTTAGATTGATAATACTAAGAGTAGTGAGTATAGTAATTCTCGTTCTATCGATCATATAAGCATAATATGGCTAATAATATGAGTTAGATTGTTAATAATAAGAGTAATAAGTATAGTAATTGTCGTTCTATCGCTCATATAAGCACAATATGGCTAATAATATGAGTTAGATTGATAATAATAAGAGTAATAAGTATAGTTATTGTCGTTCTATCGATCATATAAGCATAATATGGCTAATAATATGAGTTAGATTGATAATAATAAGTGTAATAAGTATAGTAATTGTCGTTCTATCGATCATATAAGCATAATATGGCTAATAATATGAGTTAGATTGATAATAGTGAGTGTAATAAGTATAGTGAATGTCGTTCTATCGATCATATCAGCATAATATGGGTAATAATATGAGTTGGATTGATAATAATAAGAGCAATGAGTATAGTAATTGTAGTTCTATCGATCATATAAGCATAATATGGCTAATAATATGAGTCAGATTCATAATAATAAGAGTAATAAGTATAGTAGTTGTCGTTCTATCGATCATTTATGCATAATATGGCGAATAATATGAGTTGGGTTGATAAAAATAAGAATAATAAGTATAGTAATTGTCGTTCTATCGATCATATCTGCATAATATGGTTAATAATATGAGTTAGATTGATAATAGTGAGTGTAATAAATATAGTAATTGTCGTTCTATCGCTCATATAAGCACAATATGGTTAATAATATGAGTTCGATTGATAATAATAAGAGTAATAAGTATAGTAATTGTCGTTCTATCGATCATATATGCATAATATGGTTAATAATATGAGTTAGATTGATAATAGTGAGTGTAATAAGTATAGTGAATGTCGTTCTATCGATCATATCAGCATAATATGGGTAATAATATGAGTAGGATTGATAATAATAAGAGTAATGAGTATAGTAATTGTAGTTCTATCGATCATTTAAGCATAATATGGCTAATAATATGAGTTAGATTGATAAAAATAAGAGTAATGAGTATAGTGATTGTAGTTCTATCGATCATATCTGCATAATATGGTTAATAATATGAGTTAGATTGATAATAATAAGAGTAATAAGTATAGTATTTGTCGTTCTATCGATCATATAAGCATAATATGGCTAATAATATGAGTTAGATTGATAATAATAAGAGTAATGAGTATAGTAATTGTAGTTCTATCGATCATTTAAGCATAATATGGCTAATAATATGAGTTAGATTGATAAAAATAAGAGTAATGAGTATAGTGATTGTAGTTATATCGATCATATCTGCATAATATGGTTAATAATATGAGTTAGATTGATAATACTAAGAGTAGTGAGTATAGTAATTCTCGTTCTATCGATCATATAAGCATAATATGGCTAATAATATGAGTTAGATTGATAATAATGAGAGTAATAAGTATAGTAACTGTCGTTCTATCGATCATAATTGCATAATATGGTTAATAATATGAATTAGATTGATAATAATAAGAGAAATGAGTAAAGTAATTGTCGTACTATCGATCAGATAAGCATAACATGGCTAATAATATGAGTCAGATTGATAATAATAACTGTAATAAGTATAGTAATTGTCGTTCTATCGATCATACCTGCATAATATGGTTAATAATATGAGTTAGATTGATAATAATAAGAGTAATAAGTATAGTAATTGTCGTTCTATCGATCATTTAAGCATAATATGGCTAATAATATGAGTTAGATTGATAATAGAAACAGTAATAAGTATAGTAATTGTCGTTCTATCGATAATATAAGCATAATATGGCTAATAATATGAGTTAGATTGATAACAATAAGAGTAATGAGTATAGTAATTGTCGTACTATCGATCATATAAGCATAATATGGCTTATAATGTGAGTTAGATTGATAATAGTGAGTGCAATAAATATAGTAATTGTCGTTCTATCGCTCATATAAGCACAATATGGCTAATAATATGAGTTAGATTGATAATAATATGAGTAATAAGTATAGTAATTGTCGTTCTATCGATCATATTAGCATAATATGGTTAATAATATGAGTTAGATTGATAATAATAAGAGTAATAAGTATAGTATTTGTCGTTCTATCGATCATATAAGCATAATATGGCTAATAATACGAGTTAGATTGATAATAATAAGAGTAATAAGTATAGTAATTGTCGTTCTATCGATCATTTAAGCATAATATGGCGAATAATATGAGTTGGGTTGATAAAAATAAGAATAATAAGTATAGTAATTGTCGTTCTATCGATCATATCTGCATAATATGGTTAATAATATGAGTTAGATTGATAATAGTGAGTGTAATAAATATAGTAATTGTCGTTCTATCGCTCATATAAGCACAATATGGTTAATAATATGAGTTCGATTGATAATAATAAGAGTAATAAGTATAGTAATTGTCGTTCTATCGATCATATATGCATAATATGGTTAATAATATGAGTTAGATTGATAATAGTGAGTGTAATAAGTATAGTGAATGTCGTTCTATCGATCATATCAGCATAATATGGGTAATAATATGAGTAGGATTGATAATAATAAGAGTAATGAGTATAGTAATTGTAGTTCTATCGATCATTTAAGCATAATATGGCTAATAATATGAGTTAGATTGATAAAAATAAGAGTAATGAGTATAGTGATTGTAGTTCTATCGATCATATCTGCATAATATGGTTAATAATATGAGTTAGATTGATAATAATAAGAGTAATAAGTATAGTATTTGTCGTTCTATCGATCATATAAGCATAATATGGCTAATAATATGAGTTAGATTGATAATAATAAGAGTAATGAGTATAGTAATTGTAGTTCTATCGATCATTTAAGCATAATATGGCTAATAATATGAGTTAGATTGATAAAAATAAGAGTAATGAGTATAGTGATTGTAGTTCTATCGATCATATCTGCATAATATGGTTAATAATATGAGTTAGATTGATAATACTAAGAGTAGTGAGTATAGTAATTCTCGTTCTATCGATCATATAAGCATAATATGGCTAATAATATGAGTTAGATTGATAATAATGAGAGTAATAAGTATAGTAACTGTCGTTCTATCGATCATATAAGCATAATATGGCTAATAATATGAGTTAGAGTGATAATACTAAGAGTAGTGAGTATAGTAATTCTCATTCTATCGATCATATAAGCATAATATGGCTAATAATATGAGTTAGATTGATAATAATAAGGGTAATAAGTATAGTAATTGTCGTTCTCTCGATCATATAAGCATAATATGGCTAATAATATGAGTTAGATTGATAATACTAAGAGGAGTGAGTATAGTAATTGTCGTTCTATCGATCATATAAGCATAATATGGCTAATAATATGAGTTAGATTGATAATAATAAGAGTAATGAGTATAGTAATTGTCGTTCTATCGATCATAATTGCATAATATGGTTAATAATATGAATTAGATTGATAATAATAAGAGAAATGAGTATAGTAATTGTCGTACTATCGATCATATAAGCATAATATGGCTTATAATGTGAGTTAGATTGATAATAGTGAGTGCAATAAATATAGTAATTGTCGTTCTATCGCTCATATAAGCACAATATGGCTAATAATATGAGTTAGATTGATAATAATAAGAGTAATAAGTATAGTAATTGTCGTTCCATCGATCATTTAAGCATAATATGGCTAATAATATGAGTCAGATTGATAATAATAACAGTAATAAGTATAGTAATTGTCGTTCTATCGATAACATAAGCATAATATGGCTAATAATATGAGTTAGATTGATAATACTAAGAGCAGTGAGTATAGTAATTCTCGTTCTATCGATCATATAAGCACAATATGGCTAATAATATGAGTTAGATTGATAATAATAAGAGTAATAAGTATAGTAAATGTCGTGCTATCGATCATATCTGCATAATATGGTTAATAATATGAGTTAGATTGATAATAGTGAGTGTAATAAGTATAGTAATTGTCGTTCTATCGATCATATTAGCATAATATGGTTAATAATATGAGTTAGATTGATAATAATAAGAGTAATAAGTATAGTATTTGTCGTTCTATCGATCATATAAGCATAATATGGCTAATAATACGAGTTAGATTGATAATAATAAGAGTAATAAGTATAGTAATTGTCGTTCTATCGATCATTTAAGCATAATATGGCTAATAATATGAGTTAGATTGATAATAGAAACAGTAATAAGTATAGTAATTGTCGTTCTATCGATAATATAAGCATAATATGGCTAATAATATGAGTTAGATTGATAATAATAAGAGTAATGAGTATAGTAATTGTAGTTCTATCGATCATTTAAGCATAATATGGCTAATAATACGAGTTAGATTGATAATAATAAGAGTAATGAGCATAGTGATTGTAGTTCTATCGATCATATCTGCATAATATGGTTAATAATATGAGTTAGATTGATAATAATAAGAGTAATAAGTATAGTATTTGTCGTTCTATCGATCATATAAGCATAATATGGCTGATAATATGAGTTAGATTGATAATAATAAGAGTAATAAGTATAGTAATTGTCGTTCTATCGATCATTTAAGCATAATATGGCTAATAATATGAGTCAGATTGATAATAATAACAGTAATAAGTATAGTAATTGTCGTTCTATAGATAATATAAGCATAATATGCCTAATAATATGAGTTAGATTGATAATACTAAGAGTAGTGAGTATAGTAATTCTCGTTCTATCGATCATATAAGCATAATATGGCCAATAATATGAGTTAGATTGTTAATAATAAGAGTAATAAGTATAGTAATTGTCGTTCTATCGCTCATATAAGCACAATATGGCTAATAATATGAGTTAGATTGATAATAATAAGAGTAATAAGTATAGTTATTGTCGTTCTATCGATCATATAAGCATAATATGGCTAATAATATGAGTTAGATTGATAATAATAAGTGTAATAAGTATAGTAATTGTCGTTCTATCGATCATATAAGCATAATATGGCTAATAATATGAGTTAGATTGATAATAGTGAGTGTAATAAGTATAGTGAATGTCGTTCTATCGATCATATCAGCATAATATGGGTAATAATATGAGTTGGATTGATAATAATAAGAGCAATGAGTATAGTAATTGTAGTTCTATCGATCGTATAAGCATAATATGGCTAATAATATGAGTCAGATTCATAATAATAAGAGTAATAAGTATAGTAGTTGTCGTTCTATCGATCATTTAAGCATAATATGGCGAATAATATGAGTTGGGTTGATAAAAATAAGAATAATAAGTATAGTAATTGTCGTTCTATCGATCATATCTGCATAATATGGTTAATAATATGAGTTAGATTGATAATAGTGAGTGTAATAAATATAGTAATTGTCGTTCTATCGCTCATATAAGCACAATATGGTTAATAATATGAGTTCGATTGATAATAATAAGAGTAATAAGTATAGTAATTGTCGTTCTATCGATCATATATGCATAATATGGTTAATAATATGAGTTAGATTGATAATAGTGAGTGTAATAAGTATAGTGAATGTCGTTCTATCGATCATATCAGCATAATATGGGTAATAATATGAGTAGGATTGATAATAATAAGAGTAATGAGTATAGTAATTGTAGTTCTATCGATCATTTAAGCATAATATGGCTAATAATATGAGTTAGATTGATAAAAATAAGAGTAATGAGTATAGTGATTGTAGTTCTATCGATCATATCTGCATAATATGGTTAATAATATGAGTTAGATTGATAATAATAAGAGTAATAAGTATAGTATTTGTCGTTCTATCGATCATATAAGCATAATATGGCTAATAATATGAGTTAGATTGATAATAATAAGAGTAATGAGTATAGTAATTGTAGTTCTATCGATCATTTAAGCATAATATGGCTAATAATATGAGTTAGATTGATAAAAATAAGAGTAATGAGTATAGTGATTGTAGTTCTATCGATCATATCTGCATAATATGGTTAATAATATGAGTTAGATTGATAATACTAAGAGTAGTGAGTATAGTAATTCTCGTTCTATCGATCATATAAGCATAATATGGCTAATAATATGAGTTAGATTGATAATAATGAGAGTAATAAGTATAGTAACTGTCGTTCTATCGATCATATAAGCATAATATGGCTAATAATATGAGTTAGAGTGATAATACTAAGAGTAGTGAGTATAGTAATTCTCATTCTATCGATCATATAAGCATAATATGGCTAATAATATGAGTTAGATTGATAATAATAAGGGTAATAAGTATAGTAATTGTCGTTCTCTCGATCATATAAGCATAATATGGCTAATAATATGAGTTAGATTGATAATACTAAGAGGAGTGAGTATAGTAATTGTCGTTCTATCGATCATATAAGCATAATATGGCTAATAATATGAGTTAGATTGATAATAATAAGAGTAATGAGTATAGTAATTGTAGTTCTATCGATCATATCTGCATAATATGGTTAATAATATGAGTTAGAATGATAATAATACGAGTAATAAGTATAGTAATTGTCGTTCTATCGATCATATCTGCATAATATGGTTAATAATATGAGTTAGATTGATAATAGTGAGTGTAATAAGTATAGTGAATGTCGTTCTATCGATCATATCAGCATAATATGGGTAATAATATGAGTTGGATTGATAATAATAAGAGTAATGAGTATAGTAATTGTAGTTCTAGCGATCATATAAGCATAATGTGGCTAATAATATGAGTCAGATTCATAATAATAAGAGTAATAAGTATAGTAATTGTCGTTCTATCGATCATATAAGCATAATATGGCTAATAATATGAGTTAGATTTACAATAATAAGAGTAATAAGTATAGTAATTGTCGTTCTATCGATCATATAAGCACAATATGGCTAATAATATAAGTTAGATTGATAATAATACGAGTAATAAGTATAGTAATTGTCGTTCTATCGATCATATCTGCATAATATGGTTAATAATATGAGTTAGATTGATAATAGTGAGTGTAATAAATATAGTAATTGTCGTTCTATCGCTCATATAAGCACAATATGGCTAATAATATGAGTTAGATTGATAATAATAAGAGTAATGAGTATAGTAATTGTAGTTCTATCGATCATTTAAGCATAATATGGCTAATAATATGAGTTAGATTGATAAAAATAAGAGTAATGAGTATAGTGATTGTAGTTCTATCGATCATATCTGCATAATATGGTTAATAATATGAGTTAGATTGATAATACTAAGAGTAGTGAGTATAGTAATTCTCGTTCTATCGATCATATAAGCATAATATGGCTAATAATATGAGTTAGATTGATAATAATGAGAGTAATAAGTATAGTAACTGTCGTTCTATCGATCATATAAGCATAATATGGCTAATAATATGAGTTAGAGTGATAATACTAAGAGTAGTGAGTATAGTAATTCTCATTCTATCGATCATATAAGCATAATATGGCTAATAATATGAGTTAGATTGATAATAATAAGGGTAATAAGTATAGTAATTGTCGTTCTCTCGATCATATAAGCATAATATGGCTAATAATATGAGTTAGATTGATAATACTAAGAGGAGTGAGTATAGTAATTGTCGTTCTATCGATCATATAAGCATAATATGGCTAATAATATGAGTTAGATTGATAATAATAAGAGTAATGAGTATAGTAATTGTAGTTCTATCGATCATATCTGCATAATATGGTTAATAATATGAGTTAGAATGATAATAAGACGAGTAATAAGTATAGTAATTGTCGTTCTATCGATCATATCTGCATAATATGGTTAATAATATGAGTTAGATTGATAATAGTGAGTGTAATAAGTATAGTGAATGTCGTTCTATCGATCATATCAGCATAATATGGGTAATAATATGAGTTGGATTGATAATAATAAGAGTAATGAGTATATTAATTGTAGTTCTATCGATCATATAAGCATAATGTGGCTAATAATATGAGTCAGATTCATAATAATAAGAGTAATAAGTATAGTAATTGTCGTTCTATCGATCATATAAGCATAATATGGCTAATAATATGAGTTAGATTTACAATAATAAGAGTAATAAGTATAGTAATTGTCGTTCTATCGATCATATAAGCACAATATGGCTAATAATATAAGTTAGATTGATAATAATAAGAGTCATAAGTATAGTAATTGTCGTTCTATCGATCATATCTGCATAATATGGTTAATAATATGAGTTAGATTGATAATAGTGAGTGTAATAAATATAGTAATTGTCGTTCTATCGCTCATATAAGCACAATATGGCTAATAATATGAGTTAGATTGATAATAATAAGAGTAATAAGTATAGTCATTGTCGTTCTATCGATCATATAAGCATAATATGGCTAATAATATGAATTAGATTGATAATAATAAGAGAAATGAGTATAGTAATTGTCGTACTATCGATCATATAAGCATAATATGGCTAAT
Source organism: Megachile rotundata (assembly GCF_050947335.1). NCBI lineage: Eukaryota > Metazoa > Arthropoda > Insecta > Hymenoptera > Megachilidae > Megachile > Megachile rotundata. Next base: position 43,677 of record NW_027473639.1, read on the forward strand.
AATATGAGTTAGATTGATAATAGTGAGTGTAATAAATATAGTAATTGTCGTTCTATCGCTCATGTAAGCACAATATGGCTAATAATATGAGTTAGATTGATAATAATAAGAGTAATAAGTATAGTAATTGTCGCTATATCGATCATATAACCATAATATGGTTAATAGCATGAGTTAGATTGATAATAATAAGAGTAATGAGTATAGTAATTGTCGTTCTATCGATCATATCTGCATAATATGGTTAATAATATGAGTTAGATTGATAATAGTGAGTGTAATAAATATAGTAATTGTCGTTCTATCGCTCTTATAAGCACAATATGGTTAATAATATGAGTTAGATTGATAATAATAAGAGTAATAAGTATAGTAGTTGTCGTTCTATCGATCATATATGCATAATATGGTTAATAATATGAGTTAGATTGATAATAGTAAATGTAATAAGTATAGTGAATGTCGTTCTATCGATCATATCAGCATAATATGGGTAATAATATGAGTTGTATTGATAATAATAAGAGTAATGAGTATAGTAATTGTAGTTCTATCGATCATATAAGCATAATATGGCTAATAATATGAGTAAGATTCATAATAGTAAGAGTAATAAGTATTGTAATTGTCGTTCTATCGATCATTTAAGCATTATATGGGGAATAATATGAGTTGGGTTGATAAAAATAAGAATAATAAGTATAGTAATTGTCGTTCTATCGATCATATAAGCATAATATGGCTAATAATATGAGTTAGGTTGATAATAACAAGAGTAATAAGTATAGTAAATGTCGTGCTATCGATCATATCTGCATAATATGGTTAATAATATGAGTTAGATTGATAATAGTGAGTGTAATAAGTATAGTAATTGTCGTTCTGTCGATCATATTAGCATAATATGGTTAATAAAATGAGTTAGATTGATAATAATAAGAGTAATAAGTATAGTATTTGTCGTTCTATCGATCATATAAGCATAATATGGCTAATAATACGAGTTAGATTGATAATAATAAGAGTAATGAGTATAGTAATTGTAGTTCTATCGATCATTTAAGCATAATATGGCTAATAATATGAGTTAGATTGATAATACTAAGAGCAGTGAGTATAGTAATTCTCGTTCTATCGATCATATAAGCATAATATGGCTAATAATATGAGTTAGATTGATAATAATAAGAGTAATGAGTATAGTAATTGTAGTTCTATCGATCATTTAAGCATAATATGGTTAATAATATGAGTTAGATTGATAATAATAACAGTAATAAGTATAGTAATTGTCGTTCTATCGCTCATATAAGCACAATATGGCTAATAATATGAGTTAGATTGATAATAATAAGAGTAATAAGTATAGTAGTTGTCGTTCTATAGATCATATAAGCATAATAGGGCTAATAATATGAGTTAGATTGATAATAATAAGTGTAATGAGTATAGTAATTGTCGTTCTATCGATCATATCTGCATAATATGGTTAATAATATGAGTTAGATTGATAATAGTGAGTGTAATAAGTATAGTGAATGTCGTTCTATCGATCATATCAGCATAATATGGGTAATAATATGAGTTGGATTGATAATAATAAGAGTAATGAGTATAGTAATTGTAGTTCTATCGATCATATAAGCATAATGTGGCTAATAATATGAGTCAGATTCATAATAATAAGAGTAATAAGTATAGTAATTGTCGTTCTATCGATCATATAAGCATAATATGGCTAATAATATGAGTTAGATTTACAATAATAAGAGTAATAAGTATAGTAATTGTCGTTCTATCGATCATATAGGCACAATATGGCTAATAATATAAGTTAGATTGATAATAATAAGAGTCATAAGTATAGTAATTGTCGTTCTATCGATCATATCTGCATAATATGGTCAATAATATGAGTTAGATTGATAATAGTGAGTGTAATAAATATAGTAATTGTCGCTCTATCGCTCATATAAGCACAATATGGCTAATAATATGAGTTAGATTGATAATAATAAGAGTAATAAGTATAGTAATTGTCGTTCTATCGATCATATGAGCATAATATGGCTAATAATATGAATTAGATTGATAATAATAAGAGAAATGAGTATAGTAGTTGTCGTACTATCGATCATATAAGCATAATATGGCTTATAATGTGAGTTAGATTGATAATAGTGAGTGCAATAAATATAGTAATTGTCGTTCTATCGCTCATATAAGCACAATATGGCTAATAATATGAGTTAGATTGATAATATTATGAGTAATAAGTATAGTAATTGTCGTTATATCGATCATATAACCATAATATGGCTAATAGCATGAGTTAGATTGATAATAATAAGAGTAATGAGTATAGTAATTGTCGTTCTATCTATCATATCTGCATAATATGGGTAATAATATGAGTTAGATTCATAATAATAAGAGTAATAAGTATAGTAATTGTCGTTCTATCGATCATATAAGCACAATATGGCTAATCATATGAGTTAGATTGATAATAATAAGAGTAATAAGTATAGTAATTGTCGTTCTATCGATCATATCTGCATAATATGGTTAATAATATGAGTTAGATTGATAATATTATGAGTAATAAGTATAGTAATTGTCGTTATATCGATCATATAACCATAATATGGCTAATAGCATGAGTTAGATTGATAATAATAAGAGTAATGAGTATAGTAATTGTCGTTCTATCGATCATATCTGCATAATATGGTTAATAATATGAGTTAGATTGATAATAGTGAGTGTAATAAATATAGTAATTGTCGTTCTATCGCTCATATAAGCACAATATGGCTAATAATATGAGTTAGATTGATAATAATAAGAGCAATAAGTATAGTAATTGTCGTTATATCGATCATATAACCATTATATGGTTAATAGCATGAGTTAGATTGATAATAATAAGAGTAATGAGTATAGGAATTGTCGTTCTATCGATCATATCTGCATAATATGGTTAATAATATGAGTTAGATTGATAATAGTGAGTGTAATAAATATAGTAATTGTCGTTCTATCGCTCTTATAAGCACAATATGGTTAATAATATGAGTTAGATTGATAATAATAAGAGTAATAAGTATAGTAGTTGTCGTTCTATCGATCATATATGCATAATATGGTTAATAATATGAGTTAGATTGATAATAGTAAATGTAATAAGTATAGTGAATGTCGTTCTATCGATCATATCAGCATAATATGGGTAATAATATGAGTTGGATTGATAATAATAAGAGTAATGAGTATAGTGATTGTAGTTCTATCGATCATATCTGCATAATATGGTTAATAATATGAGTTAGATTGATACTAATAAGAGTAATAAGTATAGTATTTGTCGTTCTATCGATCATATAAGCATAATATGGCTAATAATATGAGTTAGATTGATAATAATAAGAGTAATAAGTATAGTAATTGTCGTTCTATCGATCATTTAAGCAAAATATGGCTAATAATATGAGTCAGATTGATAATAATAACAGTTATAAGTATAGTAATTGTCGTTCTATCGCTCATATAAGCACAATATGGCTAATAATATGAGTTAGATTGATAATAATAAGAGTAATAAGTATAGTAGTTGTCGTTCTATCGATCATATAAGCATAATATGGCTAATAATATGAGTTAGATTGATAATAGTGAGTGTAATAAATATAGTAATTGTCGTTCTATCGCTCATATAAGCACAATATGGTTAATAATATGAGTTAGATTCATAATAATAAGAGTAATAAGTATAGTAGTTGTCGTTCTATCGATCATATATGCATAATATGGTTAATAATATGAGTTAGATTGATAATAGTAAATGTAATAAGTATAGTGAATGTCGTTCTATCGATCATATCAGCATAATATGGGTAATAATATGAGTTGGATTGATAATAATAAGAGTAATGAGTATAGTAATTGTAGTTCTATCGATCATATAAGCATAATATGGCTAATAATATGAGTAAGATTCATAATAGTAAGAGTAATAAGTATAGTAATTGTCGTTCTATCGATCATTTAAGCATTATATGGGGAATAATATGAGTTGGGTTGATAAAAATAAGAATAATAAGTATAGTAATTGTCGTTCTATCGATCATATAAGCATAATATGGTTAATAATATGAGTTAGATTGATAATAGTGAGTGTAATAAATATAGTAATTGTCGTTCTATCGCTCATATAAGCACAATATGGCTAATAATATGAGTTAGATTGATAATAATAAGAGCAATAAGTATAGTAATTGTCGTTATATCGATCATATAACCATTATATGGTTAATAGCATGAGTTAGATTGATAATAATAAGAGTAATGAGTATAGTAATTGTCGTTCTATCTATCATATCTGCATAATATGGGTAATAATATGAGTTAGATTCATAATAATAAGAGTAATAAGTATAGTAATTGTCGTTCTATCGATCATATAAGCACAATATGGCTAATCATATGAGTTAGATTGATAATAATAAGAGTAATAAGTATAGTAATTGTCGTTCTATCGATCATATCTGCATAATATGGTTAATAATATGAGTTAGATTGATAATATTATGAGTAATAAGTGTAGTAATTGTCGTTATATCGATCATATAACCATAATATGGCTAATAGCATGAGTTAGATTGATAATAATAAGAGTAATGAGTATAGTAATTGTCGTTCTATCGATCATATCTGCATAATATGGTTAATAATATGAGTTAGATTGATAATAGTGAGTGTAATAAATATAGTAATTGTCGTTCTATCGCTCATATAAGCACAATATGGCTAATAATATGAGTTAGATTGATAATAATAAGAGCAATAAGTATAGTAATTGTCGTTATATCGATCATATAACCATTATATGGTTAATAGCATGAGTTAGATTGATAATAATAAGAGTAATGAGTATAGGAATTGTCGTTCTATCGATCATATCTGCATAATATGGTTAATAATATGAGTTAGATTGATAATAGTGAGTGTAATAAATATAGTAATTGTCGTTCTATCGCTCTTATAAGCACAATATGGTTAATAATATGAGTTAGATTGATAATAATAAGAGTAATAAGTATAGTAGTTGTCGTTCTATCGATCATATATGCATAATATGGTTAATAATATGAGTTAGATTGATAATAGTAAATGTAATAAGTATAGTGAATGTCGTTCTATCGATCATATCAGCATAATATGGGTAATAATATGAGTTGGATTGATAATAATAAGAGTAATGAGTATAGTGATTGTAGTTCTATCGATCATATCTGCATAATATGGTTAATAATATGAGTTAGATTGATACTAATAAGAGTAATAAGTATAGTATTTGTCGTTCTATCGATCATATAAGCATAATATGGCTAATAATATGAGTTAGATTGATAATAATAAGAGTAATAAGTATAGTAATTGTCGTTCTATCGATCATTTAAGCAAAATATGGCTAATAATATGAGTCAGATTGATAATAATAACAGTAATAAGTATAGTAATTGTCGTTCTATCGACAATATAAGCATAATATGGCTAATAATATGAGTTAGATTGATAATACTAAGAGTAGTGAGTATAGTAATTCTCGTTCTATCGATCATATAAGCATAATATGGCTAATAATATGAGTTAGAGTGATAATACTAAGAGTAGTAAGTATAGTAATTCTCATTCTATCGATCATATAAGCATAATATGGCTAATAATATGAGTTAGATTGATAATAATAAGGGTAATAAGTGTAGTAATTGTCGTTCTCTCGATCATATAAGCATAATATGGCTAATAATATGAATTAGATTGATAATAATAAGAGAAATGAGTATAGTAATTGTCGTACTATCGATCATATAAGCATAATATGGCTAATAATATGAGTTAGATTGATAATAGTGAGTGTAATAAATATAGTAATTGTCGTTCTATCGCTCATATAAGCACAATATGGTTAATAATATGAGTTAGATTCATAATAATAAGAGTAATAAGTATAGTAGTTGTCGTTCTATCGATCATATATGCATAATATGGTTAATAATATGAGTTAGATTGATAATAGTAAATGTAATAAGTATAGTGAATGTCGTTCTATCGATCATATCAGCATAATATGGGTAATAATATGAGTTGGATTGATAATAATAAGAGTAATGAGTATAGTAATTGTAGTTCTATCGATCATATAAGCATAATATGGCTAATAATATGAGTAAGATTCATAATAGTAAGAGTAATAAGTATAGTAATTGTCGTTCTATCGATCATTTAAGCATTATATGGGGAATAATATGAGTTGGGTTGATAAAAATAAGAATAATAAGTATAGTAATTGTCGTTCTATCGATCATATAAGCATAATATGGCTAATAATATGAGTTAGGTTGATAATAACAAGAGTAATAAGTATAGTAAATGTCGTGCTATCGATCATATCTGCATAATATGGTTAATAATATGAGTTAGATTGATAATAGTGAGTGTAATAAGTATAGTAATTGTCGTTCTGTCGATCATATTAGCATAATATGGTTAATAAAATGAGTTAGATTGATAATAATAAGAGTAATAAGTATAGTAATTGTCGTTCTATCGATAATATAAGCATAATATGGCTAATAGTATGAGTTAGATTGATAATACTAAGAGCAGTGAGTATAGTAATTCTCGTTCTATCGATCATATAAGCATAATATGGCTAATAATATGAGTTAGATTGATAATAATAAGAGTAATGAGTATAGTAATTGTAGTTCTATCGATCATTTAAGCATAATATGGCTAATAATATGAGTTAGATTGATAATAATAACAGTAATAAGTATAGTAATTGTCGTTCTATCGCTCATATAAGCACAATATGGCTAATAATATGAGTTAGATTGATAATAATAAGAGTAATAAGTATAGTTATTGTCGTTCTATCGATCATATAAGCATAATATGGCTAATAATATGAGTTAGATTGATAATAATAAGTGTAATAAGTATAGTAATTGTCGTTCTATCGATCATATAAGCATAATATGGCTAATAATATGAGTTAGATTGATAATAGTGAGTGTAATAAGTATAGTGAACGTCGTTCTATCGATCATATCAGCATAATATGGGTAATAATATGAGTTGGATTGATAATAATAAGAGCAATGAGTATAGTAATTGTAGTTCTATCGATCATATAAGCATAATATGGCTAATAATATGAGTCAGATTCATAATAATAAGAGTAATAAGTATAGTAGTTGTCGCTCTATAGATCATATAAGCATAATAGGGCTAATAATATGAGTTGGGTTGATAAAAATAAGAATAATAAGTATAGTAATTGTCGTTCTATCGATCATATAAGCATAATATGGCTAATAATATGAGTTAGATTGATAATACTAAGAGGAGTGAGTATAGTAGATGTCGTACTATCGATCATATAAGCATAATATGGCTTATCATGTGAGTTAGATTGATAATAGTGAGTGCAATAAATATAGTAATTGTCGTTCTATCGCTCATATAAGCACAATATGGCTAATAATATGAGTTAGATTGATAATAATAAGAGTAATAAGTATAGTAATTGTCGTTCTATAGATCATATAAGCATAATAGGGCTAATAATATGAGTTAGATAGATTATAATAAGTGTAATAAGTATAGTAATTGTCGTTCTATCGATCATATCTGCATAATATGGTTAATAATATGAGTTAGATTGATAATAGTAAGTGTAATAAATATAGTAATTGTCGTTCTATCGATCATATCTGCATAATATGGTTAATAATATGAGTTAGATTTATAATAGTGAGTGTAATAAGTACAGTGAATGTCGTTCTATCGATCATATCAGCATAATGTGGGTAATAATATGAGTTGGATTGATAATAATAAGAGTAATAAGTATAGTAATTGTCGTTCTTTCGATCATATAAGCATAATATGGCTAATAATATGAATTAGATTGATAATAATAAGAGAAATGAGTATAGTAATTGTCGTACTATCGATCATATAAGCATAATATGGCTAATAATATGAGTTAGATTGATAATAGTGAGTGTAATAAATATAGTAATTGTCGTTCTATCGCTCATATAAGCACAATATGGTTAATAATATGAGTTAGATTCATAATAATAAGAGTAATAAGTATAGTAATTGTCGTTCTATCGATCATATAAGCACAATATGGCTAATCATATGAGTTAGATTGATAATAATAAGAGTAATAAGTATAGTAATTGTCGTTCTATCGATCATATCTGCATAATATGGTTAATAATATGAGTTAGATTGATAATATTATGAGTAATAAGTATAGTAATTGTCGTTATATCGATCATATAACCATAATATGGCTAATAGCATGAGTTAGATTGATAATAATAAGAGTAATGAGTATAGTAATTGTCGTTCTATCGATCATATCTGCATAATATGGTTAATAATATGAGTTAGATTGATAATAGTGAGTGTAATAAATATAGTAATTGTCGTTCTATCGCTCATATAAGCACAATATGGCTAATAATATGAGTTAGATTGATAATAATAAGAGCAATAAGTATAGTAATTGTCGTTATATCGATCATATAACCATTATATGGTTAATAGCATGAGTTAGATTGATAATAATAAGAGTAATGAGTATAGGAATTGTCGTTCTATCGATCATATCTGCATAATATGGTTAATAATATGAGTTAGATTGATAATAGTGAGTGTAATAAATATAGTAATTGTCGTTCTATCGCTCTTATAAGCACAATATGGTTAATAATATGAGTTAGATTGATAATAATAAGAGTAATAAGTATAGTAGTTGTCGTTCTATCGATCATATATGCATAATATGGTTAATAATATGAGTTAGATTGATAATAGTAAATGTAATAAGTATAGTGAATGTCGTTCTATCGATCATATCAGCATAATATGGGTAATAATATGAGTTGGATTGATAATAATAAGAGTAATGAGTATAGTGATTGTAGTTCTATCGATCATATCTGCATAATATGGTTAATAATATGAGTTAGATTGATACTAATAAGAGTAATAAGTATAGTATTTGTCGTTCTATCGATCATATAAGCATAATATGGCTAATAATATGAGTTAGATTGATAATAATAAGAGTAATAAGTATAGTAATTGTCGTTCTATCGATCATTTAAGCAAAATATGGCTAATAATATGAGTCAGATTGATAATAATAACAGTAATAAGTATAGTAATTGTCGTTCTATCGACAATATAAGCATAATATGGCTAATAATATGAGTTAGATTGATAATACTAAGAGTAGTGAGTATAGTAATTCTCGTTCTATCGATCATATAAGCATAATATGGCTAATAATATGAGTTAGATTGATAATAATGAGAGTAATAAGTATAGTAACTGTCGTTCTATCGATCATATAAGCATAATATGGCTAATAATATGAGTTAGAGTGATAATACTAAGAGTAGTGAGTATAGTAATTCTCATTCTATCGATCATATAAGCATAATATGGCTAATAATATGAGTTAGATTGATAATAATAAGGGTAATAAGTATATTAATTGTCGTTCTCTCGATCATATAAGCATAATATGGCTAATAATATGAGTTAGATTGATAATACTAAGAGGAGTGAGTATAGTAGATGTCGTACTATCGATCATATAAGCATAATATGGCTTATCATGTGAGTTAGATTGATAATAGTGAGTGCAATAAATATAGTAATTGTCGTTCTATCGCTCATATAAGCACAATATGGCTAATAATATGAGTTAGATTGATAATAATAAGAGTAATAAGTATAGTAATTGTCGTTCTATAGATCATATAAGCATAATAGGGCTAATAATATGAGTTAGATAGATTATAATAAGTGTAATAAGTATAGTAATTGTCGTTCTATCGATCATATCTGCATAATATGGTTAATAATATGAGTTAGATTGATAATAGTAAGTGTGATAAATATAGTAATTGTCGTTCTATCGATCATATAAGCATAATATGGTTAATAATATGAGTTAGAATGATAATAATAAGAGTAATAAGTATAGTAATTGTCGTTCTATCGATCATATCTGCATAATATGGTTAATAATATGAGTTAGATTTATAATAGTGAGTGTAATAAGTACAGTGAATGTCGTTCTATCGATCATATCAGCATAATGTGGGTAATAATATGAGTTGGATTGATAATAATAAGAGTAATAAGTATAGTAATTGTCGTTCTTTCGATCATATAAGCATAATATGGCTAATAATATGAATTAGATTGATAATAATAAGAGAAATGAGTATAGTAATTGTCGTACTATCGATCATATAAGCATAATATGGCTAATAATATGAGTTAGATTGATAATAGTGAGTGTAATAAATATAGTAATTGTCGTTCTATCGCTCATATAAGCACAATATGGTTAATAATATGAGTTAGATTCATAATAATAAGAGTAATAAGTATAGTAGTTGTCGTTCTATCGATCATATATGCATAATATGGTTAATAATATGAGTTAGATTGATAATAGTAAATGTAATAAGTATAGTGAATGTCGTTCTATCGATCATATCAGCATAATATGGGTAATAATATGAGTTGGATTGATAATAATAAGAGTAATGAGTATAGTGATTGTAGTTCTATCGATCATATCTGCATAATATGGTTAATAATATGAGTTAGATTGATAATAATAAGAGTAATAAGTATAGTATTTGTCGTTCTATCGATCATATAAGCATAATATGGCTAATAATATGAGTTAGATTGATAATAATAAGAGTAATAAGTATAGTAATTGTCGTTCTATCGATCATTTAAGCAAAATATGGCTAATAATATGAGTCAGATTGATAATAATAACAGTAATAAGTATAGTAATTGTCGTTCTATCGACAATATAAGCATAATATGGCTAATAATATGAGTTAGATTGATAATACTAAGAGTAGTGAGTATAGTAATTCGCGTTCTATCGATCATATAAGCATAATATGGCTAATAATATGAGTTAGATTGATAATAATGAGAGTAATAAGTATAGTAACTGTCGTTCTATCGATCATATAAGCATAATATGGCTAATAATATGAGTTAGAGTGATAATACTAAGAGTAGTGAGTATAGTAATTGTCGTTCTATCGATCATATCTGCATAATATGGTTAATAATATGAGTTAGATTGATGATATTATGAGTAATAAGTATAGTAATTGTCGTTATATCGATCATATAACCATAATATGGCTAATAGCATGAGTTAGATTGATAATAATAAGAGTAATGAGTATAGTAATTGTCGTTCTATCTATCATATCTGCATAATATGGGTAATAATATGAGTTAGATTCATAATAATAAGAGTAATAAGTATAGTAATTGTCGTTCTATCGATCATATAAGCACAATATGGCTAATCATATGAGTTAGATTGATAATAATAAGAGTAATAAGTATAGTAATTGTCGTTCTATCGATCATATCTGCATAATATGGTTAATAATATGAGTTAGATTGATAATATTATGAGTAATAAGTATAGTAATTGTCGTTATATCGATCATATAACCATAATATGGCTAATAGCATGAGTTAGATTGATAATAATAAGAGTAATGAGTATAGTAATTGTCGTTCTATCGATCATATCTGCATAATATGGTTAATAATATGAGTTAGATTGATAATAGTGAGTGTAATAAATATAGTAATTGTCGTTCTATCGCTCATATAAGCACAATATGGCTAATAATATGAGTTAGATTGATAATAATAAGAGCAATAAGTATAGTAATTGTCGTTATATCGATCATATAACCATTATATGGTTAATAGCATGAGTTAGATTGATAATAATAAGAGTAATGAGTATAGGAATTGTCGTTCTATCGATCATATCTGCATAATATGGTTAATAATATGAGTTAGATTGATAATAGTGAGTGTAATAAATATAGTAATTGTCGTTCTATCGCTCTTATAAGCACAATATGGTTAATAATATGAGTTAGATTGATAATAATAAGAGTAATAAGTATAGTAGTTGTCGTTCTATCGATCATATATGCATAATATGGTTAATAATATGAGTTAGATTGATAATAGTAAATGTAATAAGTATAGTGAATGTCGTTCTATCGATCATATCAGCATAATATGGGTAATAATATGAGTTGGATTGATAATAATAAGAGTAATGAGTATAGTGATTGTAGTTCTATCGATCATATCTGCATAATATGGTTAATAATATGAGTTAGATTGATACTAATAAGAGTAATAAGTATAGTATTTGTCGTTCTATCGATCATATAAGCATAATATGGCTAATAATATGAGTTAGATTGATAATAATAAGAGTAATAAGTATAGTAATTGTCGTTCTATCGATCATTTAAGCAAAATATGGCTAATAATATGAGTCAGATTGATAATAATAACAGTAATAAGTATAGTAATTGTCGTTCTATCGACAATATAAGCATAATATGGCTAATAATATGAGTTAGATTGATAATACTAAGAGTAGTGAGTATAGTAATTCTCGTTCTATCGATCATATAAGCATAATATGGCTAATAATATGAGTTAGATTGATAATAATGAGAGTAATAAGTATAGTAACTGTCGTTCTATCGATCATATAAGCATAATATGGCTAATAATATGAGTTAGAGTGATAATACTAAGAGTAGTGAGTATAGTAATTCTCATTCTATCGATCATATAAGCATAATATGGCTAATAATATGAGTTAGATTGATAATAATAAGGGTAATAAGTATATTAATTGTCGTTCTCTCGATCATATAAGCATAATATGGCTAATAATATGAGTTAGATTGATAATACTAAGAGGAGTGAGTATAGTAGATGTCGTACTATCGATCATATAAGCATAATATGGCTTATCATGTGAGTTAGATTGATAATAGTGAGTGCAATAAATATAGTAATTGTCGTTCTATCGCTCATATAAGCACAATATGGCTAATAATATGAGTTAGATTGATAATAATAAGAGTAATAAGTATAGTAATTGTCGTTCTATAGATCATATAAGCATAATAGGGCTAATAATATGAGTTAGATAGATTATAATAAGTGTAATAAGTATAGTAATTGTCGTTCTATCGATCATATCTGCATAATATGGTTAATAATATGAGTTAGATTGATAATAGTAAGTGTAATAAATATAGTAATTGTCGTTCTATCGATCATATAAGCATAATATGGTTAATAATATGAGTTAGAATGATAATAATAAGAGTAATAGGTATAGTAATTGTCGTTCTATCGATCATATCTGCATAATATGGTTAATAATATGAGTTAGATTTATAATAGTGAGTGTAATAAGTACAGTGAATGTCGTTCTATCGATCATATCAGCATAATGTGGGTAATAATATGAGTTGGATTGATAATAATAAGAGTAATAAGTATAGTAATTGTCGTTCTTTCGATCATATAAGCATAATATGGCTAATAATATGAATTAGATTGATAATAATAAGAGAAATGAGTATAGTAATTGTCGTACTATCGATCATATAAGCATAATATGGCTAATAATATGAGTTAGATTGATAATAGTGAGTGTAATAAATATAGTAATTGTCGTTCTATCGCTCATATAAGCACAATATGGTTAATAATATGAGTTAGATTCATAATAATAAGAGTAATAAGTATAGTAGTTGTCGTTCTATCGATCATATATGCATAATATGGTTAATAATATGAGTTAGATTGATAATAGTAAATGTAATAAGTATAGTGAATGTCGTTCTATCGATCATATCAGCATAATATGGGTAATAATATGAGTTGGATTGATAATAATAAGAGTAATGAGTATAGTAATTGTAGTTCTATCGATCATATAAGCATAATATGGCTAATAATATGAGTAAGATTCATAATAGTAAGAGTAATAAGTATAGTAATTGTCGTTCTATCGATCATTTAAGCATTATATGGGGAATAATATGAGTTGGGTTGATAAAAATAAGAATAATAAGTATAGTAATTGTCGTTCTATCGATCATATAAGCATAATATGGTTAATAATATGAGTTAGATTGATAATAGTGAGTGTAATAAATATAGTAATTGTCGTTCTATCGCTCATATAAGCACAATATGGCTAATAATATGAGTTAGATTGATAATAATAAGAGCAATAAGTATAGTAATTGTCGTTATATCGATCATATAACCATTATATGGTTAATAGCATGAGTTAGATTGATAATAATAAGAGTAATGAGTATAGGAATTGTCGTTCTATCTATCATATCTGCATAATATGGGTAATAATATGAGTTAGATTCATAAAAATAAGAGTAATAAGTATAGTAATTGTCGTTCTATCGATCATATAAGCACAATATGGCTAATCATATGAGTTAGATTGATAATAATAAGAGTAATAAGTATAGTAATTGTCGTTCTATCGATCATATCTGCATAATATGGTTAATAATATGAGTTAGATTGATAATATTATGAGTAATAAGTATAGTAATTGTCGTTATATCGATCATATAACCATAATATGGCTAATAGCATGAGTTAGATTGATAATAATAAGAGTAATGAGTATAGTAATTGTCGTTCTATCGATCATATCTGCATAATATGGTTAATAATATGAGTTAGATTGATAATAGTGAGTGTAATAAATATAGTAATTGTCGTTCTATCGCTCATATAAGCACAATATGGCTAATAATATGAGTTAGATTGATAATAATAAGAGCAATAAGTATAGTAATTGTCGTTATATCGATCATATAACCATTATATGGTTAATAGCATGAGTTAGATTGATAATAATAAGAGTAATGAGTATAGGAATTGTCGTTCTATCGATCATATCTGCATAATATGGTTAATAATATGAGTTAGATTGATAATAGTGAGTGTAATAAATATAGTAATTGTCGTTCTATCGCTCTTATAAGCACAATATGGTTAATAATATGAGTTAGATTGATAATAATAAGAGTAATAAGTATAGTAGTTGTCGTTCTATCGATCATATATGCATAATATGGTTAATAATATGAGTTAGATTGATAATAGTAAATGTAATAAGTATAGTGAATGTCGTTCTATCGATCATATCAGCATAATATGGGTAATAATATGAGTTGGATTGATAATAATAAGAGTAATGAGTATAGTGATTGTAGTTCTATCGATCATATCTGCATAATATGGTTAATAATATGAGTTAGATTGATACTAATAAGAGTAATAAGTATAGTATTTGTCGTTCTATCGATCATATAAGCATAATATGGCTAATAATATGAGTTAGATTGATAATAATAAGAGTAATAAGTATAGTAATTGTCGTTCTATCGATCATTTAAGCAAAATATGGCTAATAATATGAGTCAGATTGATAATAATAACAGTAATAAGTATAGTAATTGTCGTTCTATCGACAATATAAGCATAATATGGCTAATAATATGAGTTAGATTGATAATACTAAGAGTAGTGAGTATAGTAATTCTCGTTCTATCGATCATATAAGCATAATATGGCTAATAATATGAGTTAGATTGATAATAATGAGAGTAATAAGTATAGTAACTGTCGTTCTATCGATCATATAAGCATAATATGGCTAATAATATGAGTTAGAGTGATAATACTAAGAGTAGTGAGTATAGTAATTCTCATTCTATCGATCATATAAGCATAATATGGCTAATAATATGAGTTAGATTGATAATAATAAGGGTAATAAGTGTAGTAATTGTCGTTCTCTCGATCATATAAGCATAATATGGCTAATAATATGAGTTAGATTGATAATACTAAGAGGAGTGAGTATAGTAGATGTCGTACTATCGATCATATAAGCATAATATGGCTTATCATGTGAGTTAGATTGATAATAGTGAGTGCAATAAATATAGTAATTGTCGTTCTATCGCTCATATAAGCACAATATGGCTAATAATATGAGTTAGATTGATAATAATAAGAGTAATAAGTATAGTAATTGTCGTTCTATAGATCATATAAGCATAATAGGGCTAATAATATGAGTTAGATAGATTATAATAAGTGTAATAAGTATAGTAATTGTCGTTCTATCGATCATATCTGCATAATATGGTTAATAATATGAGTTAGATTGATAATAGTAAGTGTAATAAATATAGTAATTGTCGTTCTATCGATCATATAAGCATAATATGGTTAATAATATGAGTTAGAATGATAATAATAAGAGTAATAAGTATAGTAATTGTCGTTCTATCGATCATATCTGCATAATATGGTTAATAATATGAGTTAGATTTATAATAGTGAGTGTAATAAGTACAGTGAATGTCGTTCTATCGATCATATCAGCATAATGTGGGTAATAATATGAGTTGGATTGATAATAATAAGAGTAATAAGTATAGTAATTGTCGTTCTTTCGATCATATAAGCATAATATGGCTAATAATATGAATTAGATTGATAATAATAAGAGAAATGAGTATAGTAATTGTCGTACTATCGATCATATAAGCATAATATGGCTAATAATATGAGTTAGATTGATAATAGTGAGTGTAATAAATATAGTAATTGTCGTTCTATCGCTCATATAAGCACAATATGGTTAATAATATGAGTTAGATTCATAATAATAAGAGTAATAAGTATAGTAGTTGTCGTTCTATCGATCATATATGCATAATATGGTTAATAATATGAGTTAGATTGATAATAGCAAATGTAATAAGTATAGTGAATGTCGTTCTATCGATCATATCAGCATAATATGGGTAATAATATGAGTTGGATTGATAATAATAAGAGTAATGAGTATAGTAATTGTAGTTCTATCGATCATATAAGCATAATATGGCTAATAATATCAGTAAGATTCATAATAGTAAGAGTAATAAGTATAGTAATTGTCGTTCTATCGATCATTTAAGCATTATATGGGGAATAATATGAGTTGGGTTGATAAAAATAAGAATAATAAGTATAGTAATTGTCGTTCTATCGATCATATAAGCATAATATGGCTAATAATATGAGTTAGGTTGATAATAACAAGAGTAATAAGTATAGTAAATGTCGTGCTATCGATCATATCTGCATAATATGGTTAATAATATGAGTTAGATTGATAATAGTGAGTGTAATAAGTATAGTAATTGTCGTTCTGTCGATCATATTAGCATAATATGGTTAATAAAATGAGTTAGATTGATAATAATAAGAGTAATAAGTATAGTAATTGTCGTTCTATCGATAATATAAGCATAATATGGCTAATAGTATGAGTTAGATTGATAATACTAAGAGCAGTGAGTATAGTAATTCTCGTTCTATCGATCATATAAGCATAATATGGCTAATAATATGAGTTAGATTGATAATAATAAGAGTAATGAGTATAGTAATTGTAGTTCTATCGATCATTTAAGCATAATATGGCTAATAATATGAGTTAGATTGATAATAATAACAGTAATAAGTATAGTAATTGTCGTTCTATCGCTCATATAAGCACAATATGGCTAATAATATGAGTTAGATTGATAATAATAAGAGTAATAAGTATAGTTATTGTCGTTCTATCGATCATATAAGCATAATATGGCTAATAATATGAGTTAGATTGATAATAGTGAGTGTAATAAGTATAGTGAACGTCGTTCTATCGATCATATCAGCATAATATGGGTAATAATATGAGTTGGATTGATAATAATAAGAGCAATGAGTATAGTAATTGTAGTTCTATCGATCATATAAGCATAATATGGCTAATAATATGAGTCAGATTCATAATAATAAGAGTAATAAGTATAGTAGTTGTCGTTCTATAGATCATATAAGCATAATAGGGCTAATAATATGAGTTGGGTTGATAAAAATAAGAATAATAAGTATAGTAATTGTCGTTCTATCGATCATATAAGCATAATATGGCTAATAATATGAGTTAGGTTGACAATAACAAGAGTAATAAGTATAGTAAATGTCGTGCTATCGATCATATCTGCATAATATGGTTAATAATATGAGTTAGATTGATAATAGTGAGTGTAATAAGTATAGTGAATGTCGTTCTATCGATCATATCAGCATAATATGGCTAATAATATGAGTTAGATTGATAATAATAAGAGTAATGAGTTCAGTAATTGTCGTTCTATCGATCATATAAGCATAATGTGGCTAATAATATGAGTTAGATTTATAATAATAAGAGTAATAAGTATAGTAATTGTCGTTCTATCGATAATATAAGCATAATATGGCTAATAATATGAGTTAGGTAGATAATAATAAGAGTAATAAGTATAGTGATTGTCTTTCTATCGATCATATAAGCATAATATGGCTAACAATATGAGTTAGGTTGATAATATTACGAGTAATAAGTATAGTAAATGTCGTGCTATCGATCATATCTGCATAATATGGTTAATAATATGAGTTAGATTGATAATAATAAGAGTAATAAGTATAGTAATTGTCGTTCTATCGATCATATAAGCATAATATGGCTAATAATATGAGTTAGATTGATAATATTACGAGTAATAAGTATAGTAAATGTCGTGCTATCGATCATAACCGCATAATATGGTTAATAATATGAGTTAGATTGATAATAGTGAGTGTAATAAGTATAGTAATTGTCGTTCTATCGATCATATAAGCATAATATGGCTAATAATATGAGTTAGGTTGATAATAACAAGAGTAATAAGTATAGTAAATGTCGTGCTATCGATCATATCTGCATAATATGGTTAATAATATGAGTTAGATTGATAATAGTGAGTGTAATAAGTATAGTAATTGTCGTTCTGTCGATCATATTAGCATAATATGGTTAATAAAATGAGTTAGATTGATAATAATAAGAGTAATAAGTATAGTAATTGTCGTTCTATCGATAATATAAGCATAATATGGCTAATAGTATGAGTTAGATTGATAATACTAAGAGCAGTGAGTATAGTAATTCTCGTTCTATCGATCATATAAGCATAATATGGCTAATAATATGAGTTAGATTGATAATAATAAGAGTAATGAGTATAGTAATTGTAGTTCTATCGATCATTTAAGCATAATATGGCTAATAATATGAGTTAGATTGATAATAATAACAGTAATAAGTATAGTAATTGTCGTTCTATCGCTCATATAAGCACAATATGGCTAATAATATGAGTTAGATTGATAATAATAAGAGTAATAAGTATAGTTATTGTCGTTCTATCGATCATATAAGCATAATATGGCTAATAATATGAGTTAGATTGATAATAATAAGTGTAATAAGTATAGTAATTGTCGTTCTATCGATCATATAAGCATAATATGGCTAATAATATGAGTTAGATTGATAATAGTGAGTGTAATAAGTATAGTGAACGTCGTTCTATCGATCATATCAGCATAATATGGGTAATAATATGAGTTGGATTGATAATAATAAGAGCAATGAGTATAGTAATTGTAGTTCTATCGATCATATAAGCATAATATGGCTAATAATATGAGTCAGATTCATAATAATAAGAGTAATAAGTATAGTAGTTGTCGTTCTATAGATCATATAAGCATAATAGGGCTAATAATATGAGTTGGGTTGATAAAAATAAGAATAATAAGTATAGTAATTGTCGTTCTATCGATCATATAAGCATAATATGGCTAATAATATGAGTTAGGTTGACAATAACAAGAGTAATAAGTATAGTAAATGTCGTGCTATCGATCATATCTGCATAATATGGTTAATAATATGAGTTAGATTGATAATAGTGAGTGTAATAAGTATAGTGAATGTCGTTCTATCGATCATATCAGCATAATATGGCTAATAATATGAGTTAGATTCATAACAATAAGAGTAATAAGTATAGTAATTGTCGTTTTATCGATCATATCTGCATAATATGGTTAATAATATGAGTTAGATTGACAACAATAAGAGAAATGAGTATAGTAGTTGTCGTACTATCGATCATATAAGCATAATATGGCTTATAATGTGAGTTAGATTGATAATAGTGAGTGCAATAAATATAGTAATTGTCGTTCTATCGCTCATATAAGCACAATATGGCTAATAATATGAGTTAGATTGATAATAATAAGAGTAATAAGTATAGTAATTGTCGTTCTATCGATCATATAAGCATAATAGGGCTAATAATATGAGTTAGATTGATAATAATAAGAGTAATAAGTATAGTAATTGTCGTTCTATCGATCATATCTGCATAATATGGTTAATAATATGAGTTAGATTGATAATATTATGAGTAATAAGTATAGTAATTGTCGTTATATCGATCATATAACCATAATATGGCTAATAGCATGAGTTAGATTGATAATAATAAGAGTAATGAGTATAGTAATTGTCGTTCTATCTATCATATCTGCATAATATGGGTAATAATATGAGTTAGATTCATAATAATAAGAGTAATAAGTATAGTAATTGTCGTTCTATCGATCATATAAGCACAATATGGCTAATCATATGAGTTAGATTGATAATAATAAGAGTAATAAGTATAGTAATTGTCGTTTTATCGATCATATCTGCATAATATGGTTAATAATATGAGTTAGATTGATAATATTATGAGTAATAAGTATAGTAATTGTCGTTATATCGATCATATAACCATAATATGGCTAATAGCATGAGTTAGATTGATAATAATAAGAGTAATGAGTATAGTAATTGTCGTTCTATCGATCATATCTGCATAATATGGTTAATAATATGAGTTAGATTGATAATAGTGAGTGTAATAAATATAGTAATTGTCGTTCTATCGCTAATATAAGCACAATATGGCTAATAATATGAGTTAGATTGATAATAATAAGAGCAATAAGTATAGTAATTGTCGTTATATCGATCATATAACCATTATATGGTTAATAGCATGAGTTAGATTGATAATAATAAGAGTAATGAGTATAGTAATTGTCGTTCTATCGATCATATCTGCATAATATGGTTAATAATATGAGTTAGATTGATAATAGTGAGTGTAATAAATATAGTTATTGTCGTTCTATCGCTCTTATAAGCACAATATGGTTAATAATATGAGTTAGATTGATAATAATAAGAGTAATAAGTATAGTAGTTGTCGTTCTATCGATCATATATGCATAATATGGTTAATAATATGAGTTAGATTGATAATAGTAAATGTAATAAGTATAGTGAATGTCGTTCTATCGATCATATCAGCATAATGTGGGTAATAATATGAGTTGGATTGATAATAATAAGAGTAATGAGTATAGTGATTGTAGTTCTATCGATCATATCTGCATAATATGGTTAATAATATGAGTTAGATTGATAATAATAAGAGTAATAAGTATAGTATTTGTCGTTCTATCGATCATATAAGCATAATATGGCTAATAATATGAGTTAGATTGATAATAATAAGAGTAATAAGTATAGTAATTGTCGTTCTATCGATCATTTAAGCAAAATATGGCTAATAATATGAGTCAGATTGATAATAATAACAGTAATAAGTATAGTAATTGTCGTTCTATCGACAATATAAGCATAATATGGCTAATAATATGAGTTAGATTGATAATACTAAGAGTAGTGAGTATAGTAATTCGCGTTCTATCGATCATATAAGCATAATATGGCTAATAATATGAGTTAGATTGATAATAATGAGAGTAATAAGTATAGTAACTGTCGTTCTATCGATCATATAAGCATAATATGGCTAATAATATGAGTTAGAGTGATAATACTAAGAGTAGTGAGTATAGTAATTGTCGTTCTATCGATCATATCTGCATAATATGGTTAATAATATGAGTTAGATTGATGATATTATGAGTAATAAGTATAGTAATTGTCGTTATATCGATCATATAACCATAATATGGCTAATAGCATGAGTTAGATTGATAATAATAAGAGTAATGAGTATAGTAATTGTCGTTCTATCGATCATATCTGCAGAATATGGTTAATAATATGAGTTAGATTGATAATAGTTAGTGTAATAAATATAGTAATTGTCGTTCTATCGCTCTTATAAGCACAATATGGTTAATAATATGAGTTAGATTGATAATAATAAGAGTAATAAGTATAGTAGTTGTCGTTCGATCGATCATATATGCATAATATGGTTAATAATATGAGTTAGATTGATAATAGTAAATGTAATAAGTATAGTGAATGTCGTTCTATCGATCATATCAGCATAATATGGGTAATAATATGAGTTGGATTGATAATAATAAGAGTAATGAGTATAGTAATTGTAGTTCTATCGATCATATAAGCATAATATGGCTAATAATATGAGTAAGATTCATAATAGTAAGAGTAATAAGTATAGTAATTGTCGTTCTATCGATCATTTAAGCATTATATGGGGAATAATATGAGTTGGGTTGATAAAAATAAGAATAATAAGTATAGTAATTGTCGTTCTATCGATCATATAAGCATAATATGGCTAATAATATGAGTTAGGTTGATAATAACAAGAGTAATAAGTATAGCAAATGTCGTGCTATCGATCATATCTGCATAATATGGTTAATAATATGAGTTAGATTGATAATAGTGAGTGTAATAAGTATAGTAATTGTCGTTCTGTCGATCATATTAGCATAATATGGTTAATAAAATGAGTTAGATTGATAATAATAAGAGTAATAAGTATAGTAATTGTCGTTCTATCGATAATATAAGCATAATATGGCTAATAGTATGAGTTAGATTGATAATAATAAGAGCAGTGAGTATAGTAATTCTCGTTCTATCGATCATATAAGCATAATATGGCTAATAATATGAGTTAGATTGATAATAATAAGAGTAATGAGTATAGTAATTGTAGTTCTATCGATCATTTAAGCATAATATGGCTAATAATATGAGTTAGATTGATAATAATAACAGTAATAAGTATAGTAATTGTCGTTCTATCGCTCATATAAGCACAATATGGCTAATAATATGAGTTAGATTGATAATAATAAGAGTAATAAGAATAGTTATTGTCGTTCTATCGATCATATAAGCATAATATGGCTAATAATATGAGTTAGATTGATAATAATAAGTGTAATAAGTATAGTAATTGTCGTTCTATCGATCATATAAGCATAATATGGCTAATAATATGAGTTAGATTGATAATAGTGAGTGTAATAAGTATAGTGAATGTCGTTCTATCGATCATATCAGCATAATATGGGTAATAATATGAGTTGGATTGATAATAATAAGAGCAATGAGTATAGTAATTGTAGTTCTATCGATCATATAAGCATAATATGGCTAATAATATGAGTCAGATTCATAATAATAAGAGTAATAAGTATAGTAGTTGTCGTTCTATCGATCATATAAGCATAATATGGCTAATAATATGAGTTAGATTGATAATAATAAGAGTAATAAGTATAGTAATTGTCGTTCTATCGATCATTTAAGCATAATATGGCTAATAATATGAGTCAGATTGATAATAATAACAGTAATAAGTATAGTAATTGTCGTTCTATCGACAATATAAGCATAATATGGCTAATAATATGAGTTAGATTGATAATACTAAGAGTAGTGAGTATAGTAATTCTAGTTCTATCGATCATATAAGCATAATATGGCTAATAATATGAGTTAGATTGATAATAATGAGAGTAATAAGTATAGTAACTGTCGTTCTATCGATCATATAAGCATAATATGGCTAATAATATGAGTTAGAGTGATAATACTAAGAGTAGTGAGTATAGTAATTCTCATTCTATCGATCATATAAGCATAATATGGCTAATAATATGAGTTAGATTGATAATAATAAGGGTAATAAGTATAGTAATTGTCGTTCTCTCGATCATATAAGCATAATATGGCTAATAATATGAGTTAGATTGATAATACTAAGAGGAGTGAGTATAGTAGATGTCGTACTATCGATCATATAAGCATAATATGGCTTATCATGTGAGTTAGATTGATTATAATAAGTGTAATAAGTATAGTAATTGTCGTTCTATCGATCATATCTGCATAATATGGTTAATAATATGAGTTAGATTGATAATAGTGAGTGTAATAAATATAGTAATTGTCGTTCTATCGATCATATAAGCATAATATGGTTAATAATATGAGTTAGAATGATAATAATAAGAGTAGTAAGTATAGTAATTGTCGTTCTATCGATCATATCTGCATAATATGGTTAATAATATGAGTTAGATTTATAATAGTGAGTGTAATAAGTACAGTGAATGTCGTTCTATCGATCATATCAGCATAATGTGGGTAATAATATGAGTTGGATTGATAATAATAAGAGTAATGAGTATAGTAATTGTAGTTCTATCGATCATATAAGCATAATATGGCTAATAATATGAGTAAGATTCATAATAATAAGAGTAATAAGTATAGTAATTGTCGTTCTATCGATCATTTAAGCATAATATGGCGAATAATATGAGTTGGGTTGATAAAAATAAGAATAATAAGTATAGTAATTGTCGTTCTATCGATCATATAAGCATAATATGGCTAATAATATGAGTTAGGTTGATAATAACAAGAGTAATAAGTATAGTAAATGTCGTGCTATCGATCATATCTGCATAATATGGTTAATAATATGAGTTAGATTGATAATAGTGAGTGTAATAAGTATAGTAATTGTCGTTCTATCGATCATATCTACATAATATGGTTAATAATATGAGTTAGATTGATAATAATAAGAGTAATAAGTATAGTAATTGTCGTTATATCGATCATATAACCATAATATGGCTAATAGCATGAGTTAGATTGATAATAATAAGAGTAATGAGTATAGTAATTGTCGTTCTATCGATCATATCTGCATAATATGGTTAATAATATGAGTTAGATTGATAATAGTGAGTGTAATAAATATAGTAAATGTCGTTCTATCGCTCATATAAGCACAATATGGCTAATAATATGAGTTAGATTGATAATAATAAGAGTAATAAGTATAGTAATTGTCGTTCTATCGATCATATAAGCATAATATGGCTAATAATATGACTTAGATTGATAATAATAAGTGTAATAAGTATAGTAATTGTCGTTCTATCGATCATAATTGCATAATATGGTTAATAATATGAATTAGATTGATAATAATAAGAGCAATGAGTATAGTAATTGTCGTACTATCGATCATATGAGCATAATATGGCTAATAATATGAGTTAGATTGGTAATAATAAGTGTAATAAGTATAGTAATTGTCGTTCTATCGATCATATCTGCATAATATGGTTAATAATATGAGTTAGATTGACAACAATAAGAGTAATGAGTAGAGTAATTGTCGTACTATCGATCATATAAGCATAATATGGCTTATCATGTGAGTTAGATTGATAATAGTGAGTGCAATAAATATAGTAACTGTCGTTCTATCGCTCATATAAGCACAATATGGCTAATAATATGAGTTAGATTGATAATAATAAGAGTAATATGTATAGTAATTGTCGTTCTATAGATCATATAAGCATAATAGGGCTAATAATATGAGTTAGATTGATAATAATAAGTGTAATAAGTATAGTAATTGTCGTTCTATCGATCATATCTGCATAATATGGTTAATAATATGAGTTAGATTTATAATAGTGAGTGTAATAAGTATAGTGAATGTCGTTCTATCGATCATATCAGCATAATATGGGTAATAATATGAGTCGGATTGATAATAATAAGAGTAATGAGTATAGTAATTGTAGTTCTATCGATCATATAAGCATAATATGGCTAATAATATGAGTAAGATTCATAATAATAAGAGTAATAAGTATAGTAATTGTCGTTCTATCGATCATATCTGCATAATATGGTTAATAATATGAGTTAGATTGATAATATTATGAGTAATAAGTATAGTAATTGTCGTTATATCGATCATATAACCATAATATGGCTAATAGCATGAGTTAGATTGATAATAATAAGAGTAATGAGTATAGTAATTGTCGTTCTATCTATCATATCTGCATAATATGGGTAATAATATGAGTTAGATCCATAATAATAAGAGTAATAAGTATAGTAATTGTCGTTCTATCGATCATATAAGCACAATATGGCTAATCATATGAGTTAGATTGATAATAATAAGAGTAATAAGTATAGTAATTGTCGTTCTATCGATCATATCTGCATAATATGGTTAATAATATGAGTTAGATTGATAATATTATGAGTAATAAGTATAGTAATTGTCGTTATATCGATCATATAACCATAATATGGCTAATAGCATGAGTTAGATTGATAATAATAAGAGTAATGAGTATAGTAATTGTCGTTCTATCGATCATATCTGCATAATATGGTTAATAATATGAGTTAGATTGATAATAGTGAGTGTAATAAATATAGTAATTGTCGTTCTATCGCTAATATAAGCACAATATGGCTAATAATATGAGTTAGATTGATAATAATAAGAGCAATAAGTATAGTAAATGTCGTTATATCGATCATATAACCATTATATGGTTAATAGCATGAGTTAGATTGATAATAATAAGAGTAATGAGTATAGTAATTGTCGTTCTATCGATCATATCTGCATAATATGGTTAATAATATGAGTTAGATTGATAATAGTGAGTGTAATAAATATAGTAATTGTCGTTCTATCGCTCTTATAAGCACAATGTGGTTAATAATATGAGTTAGATTGATAATAATAAGAGTAATAAGTATAGTAGTTGTCGTTCTATCGATCATATGTGCATAATATGGTTAATAATATGAGTTAGATTGATAATAGTAAATGCAATAAGTATAGTGAATGTCGTTCTATCGATCATATCAGCATAATATGGGTAATAATATGAGTTGGATTGATAATAATAAGAGTAATGAGTATAGTGATTGTAGTTCTATCGATCATATCTGCATAATATGGTTAATAATATGAGTTAGATTGATAATAATAAGAGTAATAAGTATAGTATTTGTCGTTCTATCGATCATATAAGCATAAGATGGCTAATAATATGAGTTAGATTGATAATAATAAGAGTAATAAGTATAGTAATTGTCGTTCTATCGATCATTTAAGCAAAATATGGCTAATAATATGAGTCAGATTGATAATAATAACAGTAATAAGTATAGTAATTGTCGTTCTATCGACAATATAAGCATAATATGGCTAATAATATGAGTTAGATTGATAATACTAAGAGTAGTGAGTATAGTAATTCTCGTTCTATCGATCATATAAGCATAATATGGCTAATAATATGAGTTAGATTGATAATAATGAGAGTAATAAGTATAGTAACTGTCGTTCTATCGATCATATAAGCATAATATGGCTAATAATATGAGTTAGAGTGATAATACTAAGAGTAGTGAGTATAGTAATTCTCATTCTATCGATCATATAAGCATAATATGGCTAATAATATGAGTTAGCTTGATAATAATAAGAGTAATATGTATAGTAATTGTCGTTCTATAGATCATATAAGCATAATAGGGCTAATAATATGAGTTAGATTGATAATAATAAGTGTAATAAGTATAGTAATTGTCGTTCTATCGATCATATCTGCATAATATGGCTAATAATATGAGTAAGATTCATAATAATAAGAGTAATAAGTATAGTAATTGTCGTTCTATCGATCATTTAAGCATAATATGGCGAATAATATGAGTTGGGTTGATAAAAATAAGAATAATAAGTATAGTAATTGTCGTTCTATCGATTATATAAGCATAATATGGCTAATAATATGAGTTAGGTTGATAATAACAAGATTAATAAGTATAGTAAATGTCGTGCTATCGATCATATCTGCATAATATGGTTAATAATATGAGTTAGATTGATAATAGTGAGTGTAATAAGTATAGTGAATGTCGTTCTATCGATCATATCAGCATAATATGGCTAATAATATGAGTTAGATTCATAATAATAAGAGTAATAAGTATAGTAATTGTCGTTCTATCGATCATGTCTGCATAATATGGTTAATAATATGAGTTAGATTGACAACAATAAGCGAAATGAGTATAGTAGTTGTCGTACTATCGATCATATAAGCATAATATGGCTTATAATGTGAGTTAGATTGATAATAGTGAGTGCAATAAATATAGTAATTGTCGTCCTATCGCTCATATAAGCACAATATGGCTAATAATATGAGTTAGATTGATAATAATAAGAGTAATAAGTATAGTAATTGTCGTTCTATCGATCATATAAGCATAATAGGGCTAATAATATGAGTTAGATTGATAATAATAAGAGTAATAAGTATAGTAATTGTCGTTCTATCGATCATATCTGCATAATATGGTTAATAATATGAGTTAGATTGATAATATTATCAGTAATAAGTATAGTAATTGTCGTTATATCGACCATATAACCATAATATGGCTAATAGCATGAGTTAGATTGATAATAATAAGAGCACTGAGTATAGTAATTGTCGTTCTATCGATCATATCTGCATAATATGGGTAATAATATGAGTTAGATTCATAATAATAAGAGTAATAAGTACAGTAATTGTCGTTCTATCGATCATATAAGCATAATATGGCTAATAATATGAGTTAGATTTATAATAATAAGAGTAATAAGTATAGTAATTGTCGTTCTATCGATCATATAAGCACAATATAGCTAATCATATGAGTTAGATTGATAATAATAAGAGTAATAAGTATAGTAATTGTCGTTCTGTCGATCATATTAGCATAATATGGTTAATGAAATGAGTTAGATTGATAATAATAAGAGTAATAAGTATAGTATTTGTCGTTCTATCGATCATATATGCACAATATGGCTAATAATATAAGTTAGATTGATAATAATAAGAGTCATAAGTATAGTAATTGTCGTTCTATCGATCATATCTACATAATATGGTTAATAATATGAGTTAGATTGATAATAATAAGAGTAATAAGTATAGTAATTGTCGTTATATCGAGCATATAACCATAATATGGCTAATAGCATGAGTTAGATTGATAATAATAAGAGTAATGAGTATAGTAATTGTCGTTCTATCGATCATATCTGCATAATATGGTTAATAATATGAGTTAGATTGATAATAGTGAGTGTAATAAATATAGTAAATGTCGTTCTATCGCTCATATAAGCACAATATGGCTAATAATATGAGTTAGATTGATAATAATAAGAGTAATAAGTATAGTAATTGTCGTTCTGTCGATCATATAAGCATAATATGGCTAATAATATGACTTAGATTGATAATAATAAGTGTAATAAGTATAGTAATTGTCGTTCTATCGATCATATCTGCATAATATGGTTAATAATATGAGTTAGATTTATAATAGTGAGTGTAATAAGTATAGTGAATGTCGTTCTATCGATCATATCAGCATAATATGGGTAATAATATGAGTCGGATTGATAATAATAAGAGTAATGAGTATAGTAATTGTAGTTCTATCGATCATATAAGCATAATATGGCTAATAATATGAGTAAGATTCATAATAATAAGAGTAATAAGTATAGTAATTGTCGTTCTATCGATCATATCTGCATAATATGGTTAATAATATGAGTTAGATTGATAATATTATGAGTAATAAGTATAGTAATTGTCGTTATATCGATCATATAACCATAATATGGCTAATAGCATGAGTTAGATTGATAATAATAAGAGTAATAAGTATAGTAGTTGTCGTTCTATCGATCATATATGCATAATATGGTTAATAATATGAGTTAGATTGATAATAGTAAATGTAATAAGTATAGTGAATGTCGTTCTATCGATCATATCAGCATAATATGGGTAATAATATGAGTTGGATTGATAATAATAAGAGTAATGAGTATAGTGATTGTAGTTCTATCGATCATATCTGCATAATATGGTTAATAATATGAGTTAGATTGATAATATTATGAGTAATAAGTATAGTAATTGTCGTTATATCGATCATATAACCATAATATGGCTAATAGCATGAGTTAGATTGATAATAATAAGAGTAATGAGTATAGTAATTGTCGTTCTATCGATAATATCTGCATAATATGGTTAATAATATGAGTTAGATTGATAATAGTGAGTGTAATAAATATAGTAATTGTCGTTCTATCGCTAATATAAGCACAATATGGCTAATAATATGAGTTAGATTGATAATAATAAGAGCAATAAGTATAGTAATTGTCGTTATATAGATCATATAACCATTATATGGTTAATAGCATGAGTTAGATTGATAATAATAAGAGTAATGAGTATAGTAATTGTCGTTCTATCGATCATATCTGCATAATATGGTTAATAATATGAGTTAGATTGATAATAGTGAGTGTAATAAATATAGTAATTGTCGTTCTATCGCTCTTATAAGCACAATGTGGTTAATAATATGAGTTAGATTGATAATAATAAGAGTAATAAGTATAGTAGTTGTCGTTCTATCGATCATATATGCATAATATGGTTAATAATATGAGTTAGATTGATAATAGTAAATGTAATAAGTATAGTGAATGTCGTTCTATCGATCATATCAGCATAATATGGGTAATAATATGAGTTGGATTGATAATAATAAGAGTAATGAGTATAGTGATTGTAGTTCTATCGATCATATCTGCATAATATGGTTAATAATATGAGTTAGATTGATAATAATAAGAGTAATAAGTATAGTATTTGTCGTTCTATCGATCATATAAGCATAAGATGGCTAATAATATGAGTTAGATTGATAATAATAAGAGTAATAAGTATAGTAATTGTCGTTCTATCGATCATTTAAGCAAAATATGGCTAATAATATGAGTCAGATTGATAATAATAACAGTAATAAGTATAGTAATTGTCGTCCTATCGACAATATAAGCATAATATGGCTAATAATATGAGTTAGATTGATAATACTAAGAGTAGTGAGTATAGTAATTCTCGTTCTATCGATCATATAAGCATAATATGGCTAATAATATGAGTTAGATGGAAAATAATGAGAGTAATAAGTATAGTAACTGTCGTTCTATCGATCATATAAGCATAATATGGCTAATAATATGAGTTAGAGTGATAATACTAAGAGTAGTGAGTATAGTAATTCTCATTCTATCGATCATATAAGCATAATATGGCTAATAATATGAGTTAGCTTGATAATAATAAGAGTAATATGTATAGTAATTGTCGTTCTATAGATCATATAAGCATAATAGGGCTAATAATATGAGTTAGATTGATAATAATAAGTGTAATAAGTATAGTAATTGTCGTTCTATCGATCATATCTGCATAATATGGTTAATAATATGAGTTAGATTTATAATAGTGAGTGTAATAAGTATAGAGAATGTCGTTCTATCGATCATATCAGCATAATATGGGTAATAATATGAGTCGGATTGATAATAATAAGAGTAATGAGTATAGTAATTGTAGTTCTATCGATCATATAAGCATAATATGGCTAATAATATGAGTAAGATTCATAATAATAAGAGTAATAAGTATAGTAATTGTCGTTCTATCGATCATTTAAGCATAATATGGCGAATAATATGAGTTGGGTTGATAAAAATAAGAATAATAAGTATAGTAATTGTCGTTCTATCGATCATATAAGCATAATATGGCTAATAATATGAGTTAGGTTGATAATAACAAGAGTAATAAGTATAGTAAATGTCGTGCTATCGATCATATCTGCATAATATGGTTAATAATATGAGTTAGATTGATAATAGTGAGTGTAATAAGTATAGTGAATGTCGTTCTATCGATCATATCAGCATAATATGGCTAATAATATGAGTTAGATTCATAATAATAAGAGTAATAAGTATAGTAATTGTCGTTCTATCGATCATATCTGCATAATATGGTTAATAATATGAGTTAGATTGACAACAATAAGCGAAATGAGTATAGTAGTTGTCGTACTATCGATCATATAAGCATAATATGGCTTATAATGTGAGTTAGATTGATAATAGTGAGTGCAATAAATATAGTAATTGTCGTTCTATCGCTCATATAAGCACAATATGGCTAATAATATGAGTTAGATTGATAATAATAAGAGTAATAAGTATAGTAATTGTCGTTCTATCGATCATATAAGCATAATAGGGCTAATAATATGAGTTAGATTGATAATAATAAGAGTAATAAGTATAGTAATTGTCGTTCTATCGATCATATCTGCATAATATGGTTAATAATATGAGTTAGATTGATAATATTATGAGTAATAAGTATAGTAATTGTCGTTATATCGACCATATAACCATAATATGGCTAATAGCATGAGTTAGATTGATAATAATAAGAGCACTGAGTATAGTAATTGTCGTTCTATCGATCATATCTGCATAATATGGGTAATAATATGAGTTAGATTCATAATAATAAGAGTAATAAGTACAGTAATTGTCGTTCTATCGATCATATAAGCATAATATGGCTAATAATATGAGTTAGATTTATAATAATAAGAGTAATAAGTATAGTAATTGTCGTTCTATCGATCATATAAGCACAATATAGCTAATCATATGAGTTAGATTGATAATAATAATAAGAGTAATAAGTATAGTAATTGTCGTTCTATCGATCATATCTGCATAATATGGTTAATAATATGAGTTAGATTGATAATAGTGAGTGTAATAAGTATAGTGAATGTCGTTCTATCGATCATATCAGCATAATATGGCTAATAATATGAGTTAGATTCATAATAATAAGAGTAATAAGTATAGTAATTGTCGTTCTATCGATCATATCTGCATAATATGGTTAATAATATGAGTTAGATTGACAACAATAAGCGAAATGAGTATAGTAGTTGTCGTACTATCGATCATATAAGCATAATATGGCTTATAATGTGAGTTAGATTGATAATAGTGAGTGCAATAAATATAGTAATTGTCGTTCTATCGCTCATATAAGCACAATATGGCTAATAATATGAGTTAGATTGATAATAATAAGAGTAATAAGTATAGTAATTGTCGTTCTATCGATCATATAAGCATAATAGGGCTAATAATATGAGTTAGATTGATAATAATAAGAGTAATAAGTATAGTAATTGTCGTTCTATCGATCATATCTGCATAATATGGTTAATAATATGAGTTAGATTGATAATATTATGAGTAATAAGTATAGTAATTGTCGTTATATCGACCATATAACCATAATATGGCTAATAGCATGAGTTAGATTGATAATAATAAGAGCACTGAGTATAGTAATTGTCGTTCTATCGATCATATCTGCATAATATGGGTAATATATGAGTTAGATTCATAATAATAAGAGTAATAAGTACAGTAATTGTCGTTCTATCGATCATATAAGCATAATATGGCTAATAATATGAGTTAGATTTATAATAATAAGAGTAATAAGTATAGTAATTGTCGTTCTATCGATCATATAAGCACAATATAGCTAATCATATGAGTTAGATTGATAATAATAATAAGAGTAATAAGTATAGTAATTGTCGTTCTATCGATCATATCTGCATAATATGGTTAATAATATGAGTTAGATTGATAATATTATGAGTAATAAGTATAGTAATTGTCGTTATATCGATCATATAACCATAATATGGCTAATAGCATGAGTTAGATTGATAATAATAAGAGTAATGAGTATAGTAATTGTCGTTCTATCGATCATATCTGCATAATATGGTTAATAATATGAATTAGATTGATAATAGTGAGTGTAATAAATATAGTAATTGTCGTTCTATCGCTCTTATAAGCACAATGTGGTTAATAATATGAGTTAGATTGATAATAATAAGAGTAATAAGTATAGTAGTTGTCGTTCTATCGATCATATATGCATAATATGGTTAATAATATGAGTTAGATTGATAATAGTAAATGTAATAAGTATAGTGAATGTCGTTCTATCGATCATATCAGCATAATATGGGTAATAATATGAGTTGGATTGATAATAATAAGAGTAATGAGTATAGTGATTGTAGTTCTATCGATCATATCTGCATAATATGTTAATAATATGAGTTAGATTGATAATAATAAGAGTAATAAGTATAGTATTTGTCGTTCTATCGATCATATAAGCATAAGATGGCTAATAATATGAGTTAGATTGATAATAATAAGAGTAATAAGTATAGTAATTGTCGTTCTATCGATCATTTAAGCAAAATATGGCTAATAATATGAGTCAGATTGATAATAATAACAGTAATAAGTATAGTAATTGTCGTTCTATCGACAATATAAGCATAATATGGCTCATAATATGAGTTAGATTGATAATACTAAGAGTAGTGAGTATAGTAATTCTCGTTCTATCGATCATATAAGCATAATATGGCTAATAATATGAGTTAGATTGATAATAATGAGAGTAATAAGTATAGTAACTGTCGTTCTATCGATCATATAAGCATAATATGGCTAATAATATGAGTTAGAGTGATAATACTAAGAGTAGTGAGTATAGTAATTCTCATTCTATCGATCATATAAGCATAATATGGCTAATAATATGAGTTAGCTTGATAATAATAAGAGTAATATGTATAGTAATTGTCGTTCTATAGATCATATAAGCATAATAGGGCTAATAATATGAGTTAGATTGATAATAATAAGTGTAATAAGTATAGTAATTGTCGTTATATCGATCATATAACCATAATATGGCTAATAGCATGAGTTAGATTGATAATAATAAGAGTAATGAGTATAGTAATTGTCGTTCTATCGATCATATCTGCATAATATGGTTAATAATATGAGTTAGATTGATAATAATAAGAGTAATAAGTATAGTAATTGTCGTTATATCGATCATATAACCATAATATGGCTAATAGCATGAGTTAGATTGATAATAATAAGAGTAATGAGTATAGTAATTGTCGTTCTATCTATCATATCTGCATAATATGGGTAATAATATGAGTTAGATCCATAATAATAAGAGTAATAAGTATAGTAATTGTCGTTCTATCGATCATATAAGCACAATATGGCTAATCATATGAGTTAGATTGATAATAATAAGAGTAATAAGTATAGTAATTGTCGTTCTATCGATCATATCTGCATAATATGGTTAATAATATGAGTTAGATTGATAATATTATGAGTAATAAGTATAGTAATTGTCGTTATATCGATCATATAACCATAATATGGCTAATAGCATGAGTTAGATTGATAATAATAAGAGTAATGAGTATAGTAATTGTCGTTCTATCGATCATATCTGCATAATATGGTTAATAATATGAGTTAGATTGATAATAGTGAGTGTAATAAATATAGTAATTGTCGTTCTATCGCTAATATAAGCACAATATGGCTAATAATATGAGTTAGATTGATAATAATAAGAGCAATAAGTATAGTAATTGTCGTTATATCGATCATATAACCATTATATGGTTAATAGCATGAGTTAGATTGATAATAATAAGAGTAATGAGTATAGTAATTGTCGTTCTATCGATCATATCTGCATAAGATGGCTAATAATATGAGTTAGATTGATAATAGTGAGTGTAATAAATATAGTAATTGTCGTTCTATCGCTCTTATAAGCACAATGTGGTTAATAATATGAGTTAGATTGATAATAATAAGAGTAATAAGTATAGTAGTTGTCGTTCTATCGATCATATATGCATAATATGGTTAATAATATGAGTTAGATTGATAATAGTAAATGTAATAAGTATAGTGAATGTCGTTCTATCGATCATATCAGCATAATATGGGTAATAATATGAGTTGGATTGATAATAATAAGAGTAATGAGTATAGTGATTGTAGTTCTATCGATCATATCTGCATAATATGGTTAATAATATGAGTTAGATTGATAATATTATGAGTAATAAGTATAGTAATTGTCGTTATATCGATCATATAACCATAATATGGCTAATAGCATGAGTTAGATTGATAATAATAAGAGTAATGAGTATAGTAATTGTCGTTCTATCGATAATATCTGCATAATATGGTTAATAATATGAGTTAGATTGATAATAGTGAGTGTAATAAATATAGTAATTGTCGTTCTATCGCTAATATAAGCACAATATGGCTAATAATATGAGTTAGATTGATAATAATAAGAGCAATAAGTATAGTAATTGTCGTTATATCGATCATATAACCATTATATGGTTAATAGCATGAGTTAGATTGATAATAATAAGAGTAATGAGTATAGTAATTGTCGTTCTATCGATCATATCTGCATAATATGGTTAATAATATGAGTTAGATTGATAATAGTGAGTGTAATAAATATAGTAATTGTCGTTCTATCGCTCTTATAAGCACAATGTGGTTAATAATATGAGTTAGATTGATAATAATAAGAGTAATAAGTATAGTAGTTGTCGTTCTATCGATCATATATGCATAATATGGTTAATAATATGAGTTAGATTGATAATAGTAAATGTAATAAGTATAGTGAATGTCGTTCTATCGATCATATCAGCATAATATGGGTAATAATATGAGTTGGATTGATAATAATAAGAGTAATGAGTATAGTGATTGTAGTTCTATCGATCATATCTGCATAATATGGTTAATAATATGAGTTAGATTGATAATAATAAGAGTAATAAGTATAGTATTTGTCGTTCTATCGATCATATAAGCATAAGATGGCTAATAATATGAGTTAGATTGATAATAATAAGAGTAATAAGTATAGTAATTGTCGTTCTATCGATCATTTAAGCAAAATATGGCTAATAATATGAGTCAGATTGATAATAATAACAGTAATAAGTATAGTAATTGTCGTCCTATCGACAATATAAGCATAATATGGCTAATAATATGAGTTAGATTGATAATACTAAGAGTAGTGAGTATAGTAATTCTCGTTCTATCGATCATATAAGCATAATATGGCTAATAATATGAGTTAGATGGAAAATAATGAGAGTAATAAGTATAGTAACTGTCGTTCTATCGATCATATAAGCATAATATGGCTAATAATATGAGTTAGAGTGATAATACTAAGAGTAGTGAGTATAGTAATTCTCATTCTATCGATCATATAAGCATAATATGGCTAATAATATGAGTTAGCTTGATAATAATAAGAGTAATATGTATAGTAATTGTCGTTCTATAGATCATATAAGCATAATAGGGCTAATAATATGAGTTAGATTGATAATAATAAGTGTAATAAGTATAGTAATTGTCGTTCTATCGATCATATCTGCATAATATGGTTAATAATATGAGTTAGATTTATAATAGTGAGTGTAATAAGTATAGAGAATGTCGTTCTATCGATCATATCAGCATAATATGGGTAATAATATGAGTCGGATTGATAATAATAAGAGTAATGAGTATAGTAATTGTAGTTCTATCGATCATATAAGCATAATATGGCTAATAATATGAGTAAGATTCATAATAATAAGAGTAATAAGTATAGTAATTGTCGTTCTATCGATCATTTAAGCATAATATGGCGAATAATATGAGTTGGGTTGATAAAAATAAGAATAATAAGTATAGTAATTGTCGTTCTATCGATCATATAAGCATAATATGGCTAATAATATGAGTTAGGTTGATAATAACAAGAGTAATAAGTATAGTAAATGTCGTGCTATCGATCATATCTGCATAATATGGTTAATAATATGAGTTAGATTGATAATAGTGAGTGTAATAAGTATAGTGAATGTCGTTCTATCGATCATATCAGCATAATATGGCTAATAATATGAGTTAGATTCATAATAATAAGAGTAATAAGTATAGTAATTGTCGTTCTATCGATCATATCTGCATAATATGGTTAATAATATGAGTTAGATTGACAACAATAAGCGAAATGAGTATAGTAGTTGTCGTACTATCGATCATATAAGCATAATATGGCTTATAATGTGAGTTAGATTGATAATAGTGAGTGCAATAAATATAGTAATTGTCGTTCTATCGCTCATATAAGCACAATATGGCTAATAATATGAGTTAGATTGATAATAATAAGAGTAATAAGTATAGTAATTGTCGTTCTATCGATCATATAAGCATAATAGGGCTAATAATATGAGTTAGATTGATAATAATAAGAGTAATAAGTATAGTAATTGTCGTTCTATCGATCATATCTGCATAATATGGTTAATAATATGAGTTAGATTGATAATATTATGAGTAATAAGTATAGTAATTGTCGTTATATCGACCATATAACCATAATATGGCTAATAGCATGAGTTAGATTGATAATAATAAGAGCACTGAGTATAGTAATTGTCGTTCTATCGATCATATCTGCATAATATGGGTAATAATATGAGTTAGATTCATAATAATAAGAGTAATAAGTACAGTAATTGTCGTTCTATCGATCATATAAGCATAATATGGCTAATAATATGAGTTAGATTTATAATAATAAGAGTAATAAGTATAGTAATTGTCGTTCTATCGATCATATAAGCACAATATAGCTAATCATATGAGTTAGATTGATAATAATAATAAGAGTAATAAGTATAGTAATTGTCGTTCTATCGATCATATCTGCATAATATGGTTAATAATATGAGTTAGATTGATAATAGTGAGTGTAATAAGTATAGTGAATGTCGTTCTATCGATCATATCAGCATAATATGGCTAATAATATGAGTTAGATTCATAATAATAAGAGTAATAAGTATAGTAATTGTCGTTCTATCGATCATATCTGCATAATATGGTTAATAATATGAGTTAGATTGACAACAATAAGCGAAATGAGTATAGTAGTTGTCGTACTATCGATCATATAAGCATAATATGGCTTATAATGTGAGTTAGATTGATAATAGTGAGTGCAATAAATATAGTAATTGTCGTTCTATCGCTCATATAAGCACAATATGGCTAATAATATGAGTTAGATTGATAATAGTAAGAGTAATAAGTATAGTAATTGTCGTTCTATCGATCATATAAGCATAATAGGGCTAATAATATGAGTTAGATTGATAATAATAAGAGTAATAAGTATAGTAATTGTCGTTCTATCGATCATATCTGCATAATATGGTTAATAATATGAGTTAGATTGATAATATTATGAGTAATAAGTATAGTAATTGTCGTTATATCGACCATATAACCATAATATGGCTAATAGCATGAGTTAGATTGATAATAATAAGAGCACTGAGTATAGTAATTGTCGTTCTATCGATCATATCTGCATAATATGGGTAATAATATGAGTTAGATTCATAATAATAAGAGTAATAAGTACAGTAATTGTCGTTCTATCGATCATATAAGCATAATATGGCTAATAATATGAGTTAGATTTATAATAATAAGAGTAATAAGTATAGTAATTGTCGTTCTATCGATCATATAAGCACAATATAGCTAATCATATGAGTTAGATTGATAATAATAATAAGAGTAATAAGTATAGTAATTGTCGTTCTATCGATCATATCTGCATAATATGGTTAATAATATGAGTTAGATTGATAATATTATGAGTAATAAGTATAGTAATTGTCGTTATATCGATCATATAACCATAATATGGCTAATAGCATGAGTTAGATTGATAATAATAAGAGTAATGAGTATAGTAATTGTCGTTCTATCGATCATATCTGCATAATATGGTTAATAATATGAGTTAGATTGACAACAATAAGCGAAATGAGTATAGTAGTTGTCGTACTATCGATCATATAAGCATAATATGGCTTATAATGTGAGTTAGATTGATAATAGTGAGTGCAATAAATATAGTAATTGTCGTTCTATCGCTCATATAAGCACAATATGGCTAATAATATGAGTTAGATTGATAATAATAAGAGTAATAAGTATAGTAATTGTCGTTCTATCGATCATATAAGCATAATAGGGCTAATAATATGAGTTAGATTGATAATAATAAGAGTAATGAGTATAGTAATTGTAGTTCTATCGATCATATAAGCATAATATGGCTAATAATATGAGTAAGATTCATAATAATAAGAGTAATAAGTATAGTAATTGTCGTTCTATCGATCATTTAAGCATAATATGGCGAATAATATGAGTTGGGTTGATAAAAATAAGAATAATAAGTATAGTAATTGTCGTTCTATCGATCATATAAGCATAATATGGCTAATAATATGAGTTAGGTTGATAATAACAAGAGTAATAAGTATAGTAAATGTCGTGCTATCGATCATATCTGCATAATATGGTTAATAATATGAGTTAGATTGATAATAGTGAGTGTAATAAGTATAGTGAATGTCGTTCTATCGATCATATCAGCATAATATGGCTAATAATATGAGTTAGATTCATAATAATAAGAGTAATAAGTATAGTAATTGTCGTTCTATCGATCATATCTGCATAATATGGTTAATAATATGAGTTAGATTGACAACAATAAGCGAAATGAGTATAGTAGTTGTCGTACTATCGATCATATAAGCATAATATGGCTTATAATGTGAGTTAGATTGATAATAGTGAGTGCAATAAATATAGTAATTGTCGTTCTATCGCTCATATAAGCACAATATGGCTAATAATATGAGTTAGATTGATAATAATAAGAGTAATAAGTATAGTAATTGTCGTTCTATCGATCATATAAGCATAATAGGGCTAATA
The DNA here is from genome assembly GCF_050947335.1 of Megachile rotundata. NCBI lineage: Eukaryota > Metazoa > Arthropoda > Insecta > Hymenoptera > Megachilidae > Megachile > Megachile rotundata. The sequence goes on from NW_027473639.1 coordinate 84,524, forward strand.
ATATGAGTTAGATTGATAATAATAAGAGTAATAAGTATAGTAGTTGTCGTTCTATCGATCATATATGCATAATATGGTTAATAATATGAGTTAGATTGATAATAGTAAATGTAATAAGTATAGTGAATGTCGTTCTATCGATCATATCAGCATAATATGGGTAATAATATGAGTTGGATTGATAATAATAAGAGTAATGAGTATAGTGATTGTAGTTCTATCGATCATATCTGCATAATATGGTTAATAATATGAGTTAGATTGATAATAATAAGAGTAATAAGTATAGTATTTGTCGTTCTATCGATCATATAAGCATAAGATGGCTAATAATATGAGTTAGATTGATAATAATAAGAGTAATAAGTATAGTAATTGTCGTTCTATCGATCATTTAAGCAAAATATGGCTAATAATATGAGTCAGATTGATAATAATAACAGTAATAAGTATAGTAATTGTCGTTCTATCGACAATATAAGCATAATATGGCTAATAATATGAGTTAGATTGATAATACTAAGAGTAGTGAGTATAGTAATTCTCGTTCTATCGATCATATAAGCATAATATGGCTAATAATATGAGTTAGATTGATAATAATGAGAGTAATAAGTATAGTAACTGTCGTTCTATCGATCATATAAGCATAATATGGCTAATAATATGAGTTAGAGTGATAATACTAAGAGTAGTGAGTATAGTAATTCTCATTCTATCGATCATATAAGCATAATATGGCTAATAATATGAGTTAGCTTGATAATAATAAGAGTAATATGTATAGTAATTGTCGTTCTATAGATCATATAAGCATAATAGGGCTAATAATATGAGTTAGATTGATAATAATAAGTGTAATAAGTATAGTAATTGTCGTTCTATCGATCATATCTGCATAATATGGTTAATAATATGAGTTAGATTGACAACAATAAGCGAAATGAGTATAGTAGTTGTCGTACTATCGATCATATAAGCATAATATGGCTTATAATGTGAGTTAGATTGATAATAGTGAGTGCAATAAATATAGTAATTGTCGTTCTATCGCTCATATAAGCACAATATGGCTAATAATATGAGTTAGATTGATAATAATAAGAGTAATAAGTATAGTAATTGTCGTTCTATCGATCATATAAGCATAATAGGGCTAATAATATGAGTTAGATTGATAATAATAAGAGTAATAAGTATAGTAATTGTCGTTCTATCGATCATATCTGCATAATATGGTTAATAATATGAGTTAGATTGATAATATTATGAGTAATAAGTATAGTAATTGTCGTTATATCGACCATATAACCATAATATGGCTAATAGCATGAGTTAGATTGATAATAATAAGAGCACTGAGTATAGTAATTGTCGTTCTATCGATCATATCTGCATAATATGGGTAATAATATGAGTTAGATTCATAATAATAAGAGTAATAAGTACAGTAATTGTCGTTCTATCGATCATATAAGCATAATATGGCTAATAATATGAGTTAGATTTATAATAATAAGAGTAATAAGTATAGTAATTGTCGTTCTATCGATCATATAAGCACAATATAGCTAATCATATGAGTTAGATTGATAATAATAAGAGTAATAAGTATAGTAATTGTCGTTCTATCGATCATATCTGCATAATATGGTTAATAATATGAGTTAGATTGATAATATTATGAGTAATAAGTATAGTAATTGTCGTTATATCGATCATATAACCATAATATGGCTAATAGCATGAGTTAGATTGATAATAATAAGAGTAATGAGTATAGTAATTGTCGTTCTATCGATCATATCTGCATAATATGGTTAATAATATGAGTTAGATTGATAATAGTGAGTGTAATAAATATAGTAATTGTCGTTCTATCGCTCATATAAGCACAATATGGCTAATAGTATGAGTTAGATTGATAATAATAAGAGTAATAAGTATAGTAATTGTCGTTATATCGATCATATAACCATAATATGGTTAATAGCATGAGTTAGATTGATAATAATAAGAGTAATGAGTATAGTAATTGTCGTTCTATCGATCATTTAAGCAAAATATGGCTAATAATATGAGTCAGATTGATAATAATAACAGTAATAAGTATAGTAATTGTCGTTCTATCGACAATATAAGCATAATATGGCTAATAATATGAGTTAGATTGATAATACTAAGAGTAGTGAGTATAGTAATTCTCGTTCTATCGATCATATAAGCATAATATGGCTAATAATATGAGTTAGATTGATAATAATGAGAGTAATAAGTATAGTAACTGTCGTTCTATCGATCATATAAGCATAATATGGCTAATAATATGAGTTAGAGTGATAATACTAAGAGTAGTGAGTATAGTAATTCTCATTCTATCGATCATATAAGCATAATATGGCTAATAATATGAGTTAGCTTGATAATAATAAGAGTAATATGTATAGTAATTGTCGTTCTATAGATCATATAAGCATAATAGGGCTAATAATATGAGTTAGATTGATAATAAGAAGTGTAATAAGTATAGTAATTGTCGTTCTATCGATCATATCTGCATAATATGGTTAATAATATGAGTTAGATTGACAACAATAAGCGAAATGAGTATAGTAGTTGTCGTACTATCGATCATATAAGCATAATATGGCTTATAATGTGAGTTAGATTGATAATAGTGAGTGCAATAAATATAGTAATTGTCGTTCTATCGCTCATATAAGCACAATATGGCTAATAATATGAGTTAGATTGATAATAATAAGAGTAATAAGTATAGTAATTGTCGTTCTATCGATCATATAAGCATAATAGGGCTAATAATATGAGTTAGATTGATAATAATAAGAGTAATAAGTATAGTAATTGTCGTTCTATCGATCATATCTGCATAATATGGTTAATAATATGAGTTAGATTGATAATATTATGAGTAATAAGTATAGTAATTGTCGTTATATCGACCATATAACCATAATATGGCTAATAGCATGAGTTAGATTGATAATAATAAGAGCACTGAGTATAGTAATTGTCGTTCTATCGATCATATCTGCATAATATGGGTAATAATATGAGTTAGATTCATAATAATAAGAGTAATAAGTACAGTAATTGTCGTTCTATCGATCATATAAGCATAATATGGCTAATAATATGAGTTAGATTTATAATAATAAGAGTAATAAGTATAGTAATTGTCGTTCTATCGATCATATAAGCACAATATAGCTAATCATATGAGTTAGATTGATAATAATAAGAGTAATAAGTATAGTAATTGTCGTTCTATCGATCATATCTGCATAATATGGTTAATAATATGAGTTAGATTGATAATATTATGAGTAATAAGTATAGTAATTGTCGTTATATCGATCATATAACCATAATATGGCTAATAGCATGAGTTAGATTGATAATAATAAGAGTAATGAGTATAGTAATTGTCGTTCTATCGATCATATCTGCATAATATGGTTAATAATATGAGTTAGATTGATAATAGTGAGTGTAATAAATATAGTAATTGTCGTTCTATCGCTCATATAAGCACAATATGGCTAATAGTATGAGTTAGATTGATAATAATAAGAGTAATAAGTATAGTAATTGTCGTTATATCGATCATATAACCATAATATGGTTAATAGCATGAGTTAGATTGATAATAATAAGAGTAATGAGTATAGTAATTGTCGTTCTATCGATCATATAAGCATAATAGGGCTAATAATATGAGTTAGATTGATAATAATAAGAGTAATAAGTATAGTAATTGTCGTTCTATCGATCATATCTGCATAATATGGTTAATAATATGAGTTAGATTGATAATATTATGAGTAATAAGTATAGTAATTGTCGTTATATCGACCATATAACCATAATATGGCTAATAGCATGAGTTAGATTGATAATAATAAGAGCACTGAGTATAGTAATTGTCGTTCTATCGATCATATCTGCATAATATGGGTAATAATATGAGTTAGATTCATAATAATAAGAGTAATAAGTACAGTAATTGTCGTTCTATCGATCATATAAGCATAATATGGCTAATAATATGAGTTAGATTTATAATAATAAGAGTAATAAGTATAGTAATTGTCGTTCTATCGATCATATAAGCACAATATAGCTAATCATATGAGTTAGATTGATAATAATAAGAGTAATAAGTATAGTAATTGTCGTTCTATCGATCATATCTGCATAATATGGTTAATAATATGAGTTAGATTGATAATATTATGAGTAATAAGTATAGTAATTGTCGTTATATCGATCATATAACCATAATATGGCTAATAGCATGAGTTAGATTGATAATAATAAGAGTAATGAGTATAGTAATTGTCGTTCTATCGATCATATCTGCATAATATGGTTAATAATATGAGTTAGATTGATAATAGTGAGTGTAATAAATATAGTAATTGTCGTTCTATCGCTCATATAAGCACAATATGGCTAATAGTATGAGTTAGATTGATAATAATAAGAGTAATAAGTATAGTAATTGTCGTTATATCGATCATATAACCATAATATGGTTAATAGCATGAGTTAGATTGATAATAATAAGAGTAATGAGTATAGTAATTGTCGTTCTATCGATCATTTAAGCAAAATATGGCTAATAATATGAGTCAGATTGATAATAATAACAGTAATAAGTATAGTAATTGTCGTTCTATCGACAATATAAGCATAATATGGCTAATAATATGAGTTAGATTGATAATACTAAGAGTAGTGAGTATAGTAATTCTCGTTCTATCGATCATATAAGCATAATATGGCTAATAATATGAGTTAGATTGATAATAATGAGAGTAATAAGTATAGTAACTGTCGTTCTATCGATCATATAAGCATAATATGGCTAATAATATGAGTTAGAGTGATAATACTAAGAGTAGTGAGTATAGTAATTCTCATTCTATCGATCATATAAGCATAATATGGCTAATAATATGAGTTAGCTTGATAATAATAAGAGTAATATGTATAGTAATTGTCGTTCTATAGATCATATAAGCATAATAGGGCTAATAATATGAGTTAGATTGATAATAAGAAGTGTAATAAGTATAGTAATTGTCGTTCTATCGATCATATCTGCATAATATGGTTAATAATATGAGTTAGATTGACAACAATAAGCGAAATGAGTATAGTAGTTGTCGTACTATCGATCATATAAGCATAATATGGCTTATAATGTGAGTTAGATTGATAATAGTGAGTGCAATAAATATAGTAATTGTCGTTCTATCGCTCATATAAGCACAATATGGCTAATAATATGAGTTAGATTGATAATAATAAGAGTAATAAGTATAGTAATTGTCGTTCTATCGACCATATAAGCATAATAGGGCTAATAATATGAGTTAGATTGATAATAATAAGAGTAATAAGTATAGTAATTGTCGTTCTATCGATCATATCTGCATAATATGGTTAATAATATGAGTTAGATTGATAATATTATGAGTAATAAGTATAGTAATTGTCGTTATATCGACCATATAACCATAATATGGCTAATAGCATGAGTTAGATTGATAATAATAAGAGCACTGAGTATAGTAATTGTCGTTCTATCGATCATATCTGCATAATATGGGTAATAATATGAGTTAGATTCATAATAATAAGAGTAATAAGTACAGTAATTGTCGTTCTATCGATCATATAAGCATAATATGGCTAATAATATGAGTTAGATTTATAATAATAAGAGTAATAAGTATAGTAATTGTCGTTCTATCGATCATATAAGCACAATATAGCTAATCATATGAGTTAGATTGATAATAATAAGAGTAATAAGTATAGTAATTGTCGTTCTATCGGGGATCATATCTGCATAATATGGTTAATAATATGAGTTAGATTGATAATATTATGAGTAATAAGTATAGTAATTGTCGTTATATCGATCATATAACCATAATATGGCTAATAGCATGAGTTAGATTGATAATAATAAGAGTAATGAGTATAGTAATTGTCGTTCTATCGATCATATCTGCATAATATGGTTAATAATATGAGTTAGATTGATAATAGTGAGTGTAATAAATATAGTAATTGTCGTTCTATCGCTCATATAAGCACAATATGGCTAATAGTATGAGTTAGATTGATAATAATAAGAGTAATAAGTATAGTAATTGTCGTTATATCGATCATATAACCATAATATGGTTAATAGCATGAGTTAGATTGATAATAATAAGAGTAATGAGTATAGTAATTGTCGTTCTATCGATCATTTAAGCAAAATATGGCTAATAATATGAGTCAGATTGATAATAATAACAGTAATAAGTATAGTAATTGTCGTTCTATCGACAATATAAGCATAATATGGCTAATAATATGAGTTAGATTGATAATACTAAGAGTAGTGAGTATAGTAATTCTCGTTCTATCGATCATATAAGCATAATATGGCTAATAATATGAGTTAGATTGATAATAATGAGAGTAATAAGTATAGTAACTGTCGTTCTATCGATCATATAAGCATAATATGGCTAATAATATGAGTTAGAGTGATAATACTAAGAGTAGTGAGTATAGTAATTCTCATTCTATCGATCATATAAGCATAATATGGCTAATAATATGAGTTAGCTTGATAATAATAAGAGTAATATGTATAGTAATTGTCGTTCTATAGATCATATAAGCATAATAGGGCTAATAATATGAGTTAGATTGATAATAAGAAGTGTAATAAGTATAGTAATTGTCGTTCTATCGATCATATCTGCATAATATGGTTAATAATATGAGTTAGATTGACAACAATAAGCGAAATGAGTATAGTAGTTGTCGTACTATCGATCATATAAGCATAATATGGCTTATAATGTGAGTTAGATTGATAATAGTGAGTGCAATAAATATAGTAATTGTCGTTCTATCGCTCATATAAGCACAATATGGCTAATAATATGAGTTAGATTGATAATAATAAGAGTAATAAGTATAGTAATTGTCGTTCTATCGATCATATAAGCATAATAGGGCTAATAATATGAGTTAGATTGATAATAATAAGAGTAATAAGTATAGTAATTGTCGTTCTATCGATCATATCTGCATAATATGGTTAATAATATGAGTTAGATTGATAATATTATGAGTAATAAGTATAGTAATTGTCGTTATATCGACCATATAACCATAATATGGCTAATAGCATGAGTTAGATTGATAATAATAAGAGCACTGAGTATAGTAATTGTCGTTCTATCGATCATATCTGCATAATATGGGTAATAATATGAGTTAGATTCATAATAATAAGAGTAATAAGTACAGTAATTGTCGTTCTATCGATCATATAAGCATAATATGGCTAATAATATGAGTTAGATTTATAATAATAAGAGTAATAAGTATAGTAATTGTCGTTCTATCGATCATATAAGCACAATATAGCTAATCATATGAGTTAGATTGATAATAATAAGAGTAATAAGTATAGTAATTGTCGTTCTATCGATCATATCTGCATAATATGGTTAATAATATGAGTTAGATTGATAATAGTGAGTGTAATAAATATAGTAATTGTCGTTCTATCGCTCATATAAGCACAATATGGCTAATAGTATGAGTTAGATTGATAATAATAAGAGTAATAAGTATAGTAATTGTCGTTATATCGATCATATAACCATAATATGGTTAATAGCATGAGTTAGATTGATAATAATAAGAGTAATGAGTATAGTAATTGTCGTTCTATCGATCATATCTGCATAATATGGTTAATAATATGAGTTAGATTGATAATAGTGAGTGTAATAAATATAGTAATTGTCGTTCTATCGCTCTTATAAGCACAATATGGTT
>NW_027473639.1:92507-149005 GCF_050947335.1 Megachile rotundata
TAGATTGATAATAATAAGTGTAATAAGTATAGTAATTGTCGTTCTATCGATCATATAAGCATAATATGGCTAATAATATGAGTTAGATTGATAATAGTGAGTGTAATAAGTATAGTGAATGTCGTTCTATCGATCATATCAGCATAATATGGGTAATAATAAGAGTTGGATTGATAATAATAAGAGCAATGAGTATAGTAATTGTAGTTCTATCGATCATATAAGCATAATATGGCTAATAATATGAGTCAGATTCATAATAATAGGAGTAATAAGTATAGTAGTTGTCGTTCTATCGATCATTTAAGCATAATATGGCGAATAATATGAGTTGGGTTGATAAAAATAAGAATAATAAGTATAGTAATTGTCGTTCTATCGATCATATCAGCATAATATGGTTAATAATATGAGTTAGAATGATAATAATAAGAGTAATAAGTATAGTAATTGTCGTTCTATCGATCATATCTGCATAACATGGTTACTAATATGAGTTAGATTGATAATAATAAGAGTAATAAGTATAGTAATTGTCGTTATATCGATCATATAACCATAATATGGCTAATAGCATGAGTTAGATTTATAATAATAAGAGTAATGAGTATAGTAATTGTCGTTCTATCGATCATATCTGCATAATATGGTTAATAATATGAGTTAGATTGATAATAGTGAGTGTAATAAATATAGTAATTGTCGTTCTATCGCTCATATAAGCACAATATGGTTAATAATATGAGTTCGATTGATAATACTAAGAGTAGTGAGTATAGTAATTCTCGTTCTATCGATCATATAAGCATAATATGGCTAATAATATGAGTTAGATTGATAATAATGAGAGTAATAAGTATAGTAACTGTCGTTCTATCGATCATATAAGCATAATATGGCTAATAATATGAGTTAGAGTGATAATACTAAGAGTAGTGAGTATAGTAATTCTCATTCTATCGATCATATAAGCATAATGTGGCTAATAATATGAGTTAGATTGATAATAATAAGGGTAATAAGTATAGTAATTGTCGTTCTCTCGATCATATAAGCATAATATGGCTAATAATATGAGTTAGATTGATAATAGTGAGTGTAATAAATATAGTAATTGTCGTTCTATCGCTCATATAAGCACAATATGGCTAATAATATGAGTTAGATTGATAATAATAAGAGTAATAATTATAGTAATTGTCGTTCTATCGCTCATATAAGCACAATATGGCTAATAATATGAGTTAGATTGATAATAATAAGAGTAATAAGTATAGTTATTGTCGTTCTATCGATCATATAAGCATAATATGGCTAATAATATGAGTTAGATTGATAATAATAAGTGTAATAAGTATAGTAATTGTCGTTCTATCGATCATATAAGCATAATATGGCTAATAATATGAGTTAGATTGATAATAGTGAGTGTAATAAGTATAGTGAATGACGTTCTATCGATCATATCAGCATAATATGGGTAATAATATGAGTTGGATTGATAAAAATAAGAGCAATGAGTATAGTAATTGTCGTTCTATCGATAATATAAGCATAATATGGCTAATAATATGAGTTAGATTGATAATAATAAGAGTAATGAGTATAGTAATTGTAGTTCTATCGATCATTTAAGCATAATATGGCTAATAATACGAGTTAGATTGATAATAATAGGAGTAATAAGTATAGTAATTGTCGTTCTATCGATCATATAAGCATAATATGGCTAATAATATGAGTTAGATTGATAATACTAAGACTAGTGAGTATAGTAATTCTCGTTCTATCGATCATATAAGCATAATATGGCTAATAATATGAGTTAGATTGATAATAATAAGAGTAATGAGTATAGTAATTGTTGTTCTATCGATCATTTAAGCATAATATGGCTAATAATATGAGTTAGATTGATAATAATAACAGTAATAAGTATAGTAATTGTCGTTCTATCGCTCATATAAGCACAATATGGCTAATAATATGAGTTAGATTGATAATAATAAGAGTAATAAGTATAGTTATTGTCGTTCTATCGATCATATAAGCATAATATGGCTAATAATATGAGTTAGATTGATAATAATAAGTGTAATAAGTATAGTAATTGTAGTTCTATCGATCATTTAAGCATAATATGGCTAATAATATGAGTTAGATTGATAAAAATAAGAGTAATGAGTATAGTGATTGTAGTTCTATCGATCATATCTGCATAATATGGTTAATAATATGAGTTAGATTGATAATACTAAGAGTAGTGAGTATAGTAATTCTCGCTCTATCGATCATATAAGCATAATATGGCTAATAATATGAGTTAGATTGATAATAATGAGAGTAATAAGTATAGTAACTGTCGTTCTATCGATCATATAAGCATAATATGGCTAATAATATGAGTTAGAGTGATAATACTAAGAGTAGTGAGCATAGTAATTCTCATTCTATCGATCATATAAGCATAATATGGCTAATAATATGAGTTAGATTGATAATAATGAGAGTAATAAGTATAGTAACTGTCGTTCTATCGATCATATAAGCATAATATGGCTAATAATATGAGTTAGAGTGATAATACTAAGAGTAGTGAGTATAGTAATTCTCATTCTATCGATCATATAAGCATAATATGGCTAATAATATGAGTTAGATTGATAATAATAAGGGTAATAAGTATAGTAATTGTCGTTCTCTCGATCATATAAGCATAATATGGCTAATAATATGAGTTAGATTGATAATAGTGAGTGTAATAAATATAGTAATTGTCGTTCTATCGCTCATATAAGCACAATATGGCTAATAATATGAGTTAGATTGATAATAATAAGAGTAATAATTATAGTAATTGTCGTTCTATCGCTCATATAAGCACAATATGGCTAATAATATGAGTTAGATTGATAATAATAAGAGTAATAAGTATAGTTATTGTCGTTCTATCGATCATATAAGCATAATATGGCTAATAATATGAGTTAGATTGATAATAATAAGTGTAATAAGTATAGTAATTGTCGTTCTATCGATCATACCTGCATAATATGGTTAATAATATGAGTTAGATTGATAATAATAAGAGTAATAAGTATAGTAATTGTCGTTCCATCGATCATTTAAGCATAATATGGCTAATAATATGAGTCAGATTGATAATAATAACAGTAATAAGTATAGTAATTGTCGTTCTATCGATAATATAAGCATAATATGGCTAATAATATGAGTTAGATTGATAATACTAAGAGCAGTGAGTATAGTAATTCTCGTTCTATCGATCATATAAGCATAATATGGCTAATAATATGAGTTAGATTGATAATAATAAGAGTAATAAGTATAGTAAATGTCGTGCTATCGATCATATAAGCATAATATGGCTTATAATGTGAGTTAGATTGATAATAGTGAGTGTAATAAGTATAGTAATTGTCGTTCTATCGATCATATTAGCATAATATGGCTAATAATATGAGTTAGATTGATAATAATAAGAGTAATGAGTATAGTAATTGTAGTTCTATCGATCATTTAAGCATAATATGGCTAATAATATGAGTTAGATTGATAATAATAACAGTAATAAGTATAGTAATTGTCGTTCTATCGCTCATATAAGCACAATATGGCTAATAATATGAGTTAGATTGATAATAATAAGAGTAATAAGTATAGTTATTGTCGTTCTATCGATCATATAAGCATAATATGGCTAATAATATGAGTTAGATTGATAATAATAAGTGTAATAAGTATAGTAATTGTCGTTCTATCGATCATATAAGCATAATATGGTTAATAATATGAGTTAGATTGATAATAGTGAGTGTAATAAGTATAGTAATTGTCGTTCTATCGATCATATCAGCATAATATGGTTAATAATATGAGTTAGAATGATAATAATAAGAGTAATAAGTATAGTAATTGTCGTTCTATCGATCATATCTGCATAACATGGTTACTAATATGAGTTAGATTGATAATAATAAGAGTAATAAGTATAGTAATTGTCGTTATATCGATCATATAACCATAATATGGCTAATAGCATGAGTTAGATTGATAATAATAAGAGTAATGAGTATAGTAATTGTCGTTCTATCGATCATATCTGCATAATATGGTTAATAATATGAGTTAGATTGATAATAGTGAGTGCAATAAATATAGTAATTGTCGTTCTATCGCTCATATAAGCACAATATGGTTAATAATATGAGTTCGATTGATAATAATAAGAGTAATAAGTATAGTAATTGTCGTTCTATCGATCATATATGCATAATATGGTTAATAATATGAGTTAGATTGATAATAGTGAGTGTAATAAGTATAGTGAATGTCGTTCTATCGATCATATCAGCATAATATGGGTAATAATATGAGTAGGATTGATAATAATAAGAGTAATGAGTATAGTAATTGTAGTTCTATCGATCATTTAAGCATAATATGGCTAATAATATGAGTTAGATTGATAAAAATAAGAGTAATGAGTATAGTGATTGTAGTTCTATCGATCATATCTGCATAATATGGTTAATAATATGAGTTAGATTGATAATAATAAGAGTAATAAGTATAGTATTTGTCGTTCTATCGATCATATAAGCATAATATGGCTAATAATATGAGTTAGATTGATAATAATAAGAGTAATGAGTATAGTAATTGTAGTTCTATCGATCATTTAAGCATAATATGGCTAATAATATGAGTTAGATTGATAAAAATAAGAGTAATGAGTATAGTGATTGTAGTTCTATCGATCATATCTGCATAATATGGTTAATAATATGCGTTAGATTGATAATAATAAGAGTAATAAGTATAGTATTTGTCGTTCTATCGATCATATAAGCATAATATGGCTAATAATATGAGTTAGATTGATAATAATAAGAGTAATGAGTATAGTAATTGTAGTTCTATCGATCATTTAAGCATAATATGGCTAATAATATGAGTTAGATTGATAAAAATAAGAGTAATGAGTATAGTGATTGTAGTTCTATCGATCATATCTGCATAATATGGTTAATAATATGAGTTAGATTGATAATACTAAGAGTAGTGAGTATAGTAATTCTCGTTCTATCGATCATATAAGCATAATATGGCTAATAATATGAGTTAGATTGATAATAATGAGAGTAATAAGTATAGTAACTGTCGTTCTATCGATCATATAAGCATAATATGGCTAATAATATGAGTTAGAGTGATAATACTAAGAGTAGTGAGTATAGTAATTCTCATTCTATCGATCATATAAGCATAATATGGCTAATAATATGAGTTAGATTGATAATAATAAGGGTAATAAGTATAGTAATTGTCGTTCTCTCGATCATATAAGCATAATATGGCTAATAATATGAGTTAGATTGATAATACTAAGAGGAGTGAGTATAGTAATTGTCGTTCTATCGATCATATAAGCATAATATGGCTAATAATATGAGTTAGATTGATAATAATAAGAGTAATGAGTATAGTAATTGTAGTTCTATCGATCATATCTGCATAATATGGTTAATAATATGAGTTAGAATGATAATAATAAGAGTAATAAGTATAGTAATTGTCGTTCTATCGATCATATCTGCATAATATGGTTAATAATATGAGTTAGATTGATAATAGTGAGTGTAATAAGTATAGTGAATGTCGTTCTATCGATCATATCAGCATAATATGGGTAATAATATGAGTTGGATTGATAATAATAAGAGTAATGAGTATAGTAATTGTAGTTCTATCGATCATATAAGCATAATGTGGCTAATAATATGAGTCAGATTCATAATAATAAGAGTAATAAGTATAGTAATTGTTGTTCTATCGATCATATAAGCATAATATGGCTAATAATATGAGTTAGATTTACAATAATAAGAGTAATAAGTATAGTAATTGTCGTTCTATCGATCATATAAGCACAATATGGCTAATAATATAAGTTAGATTGATAATAATAAGAGTCATAAGTATAGTAATTGTCGTTCTATCGATCATATCTGCATAATATGGTTAATAATATCAGTTAGATTGATAATAATAAGAGTAATGAGTATAGTAATTGTAGTTCTATCGATCATATAAGCACAATATGGCTAATAATATAAGTTAGATTGATAATACTAAGAGGAGTGAGTATAGTAATTGTCGTTCTATCGATCATATAAGCATAATATGGCTAATAATATGAGTTAGATTGATAATAATAAGAGTAATGAGTATAGTAATTGTAGTTCTATCGATCATATCTGCATAATATGGTTAATAATATGAGTTAGATTGATAATAATAAGAGTAATAAGTATAGTAATTGTCGTTCTATCGATCATATCTGCATAATATGGTTAATAATATGAGTTAGATTGATAATATTATGAGTAATAAGTATAGTAATTGTCGTTATATCGATCATATAACCATAATATGGCTAATAGCATGAGTTAGATTGATAATAATAAGAGTAATGAGTATAGTAATTGTCGTTCTATCGATCATATCTGCATAATATGGTTAATAATATGAGTTAGATTGATAATAGTGAGTGTAATAAATATAGTAATTGTCGTTCTATCGCTCATATAAGCACAATATGGCTAATAATATGAGTTAGATTGATAATAATAAGAGTAATAAGTATAGTAATTGTCGTTCTATCGCTCATATAAGCACAATATGGCTAATAATATGAGTTTGATTGATAATAATAAGAGTAATAAGTATAGTTATTGTCGTTCTATCGATCATATAAGCATAATATGGCTAATAATATGAGTTAGATTGATAATAATAAGTGTAATAAGTATAGTAATTGTCGTTCTATCGATCATATAAGCATAATATGGCTAATAATATGAGTTAGATTGATAATAGTGAGTGTAATAAGTATAGTGAATGTCGTTCTATCGATCATATCAGCATAATATGGGTAATAATATGAGTTGGATTGATAATAATAAGAGCAATGAGTATAGTAATTGTAGTTCTATCGATCATATAAGCATAATATGGCTAATAATATGAGCCAGATTCATAATAATAAGAGTAATAAGTATAGTAGTTGTCGTTCTATCGATCATTTAAGCATAATATGGCGAATAATATGAGTTGGGTTGATAAAAATAAGAATAATAAGTATAGTAATTGTCGTTCTATCGATCATATCAGCATAATATGGTTAATAATATGAGTTAGAATGATAATAATAAGAGTAATAAGTATAGTAATTGTCGTTCTATCGATCATATCTGCATAATATGGTTAATAATATGAGTTAGATTGATAATAATAAGAGTAATAAGTATAGTAATTGTCGTTATATCGATCATATAACCATAATATGGCTAATAGCATGAGTTAGATTGATAATAATAAGAGTAATGAGTATAGTAATTGTCGTTCTATCGATCATATCTGCATAATATGGTTAATAATATGAGTTAGATTGATAATAGTGAGTGTAATAAATATAGTAATTGTCGTTCTATCGCTCATATAAGAACAATATGGTTAATAATATGAGTTCGATTGATAATAATAAGAGTAATAAGTATAGTAATTGTCGTTCTATCGATCATATATGCATAATATGGTTAATAATATGAGTTAGATTGATAATAGTGAGTGTAATAAGTATAGTGAATGTCGTTCTATCGACCATATCAGCATAATATGGGTAATAATATGAGTAGGATTGATAATAATAAGAGTAATGAGTATAGTAATTGTAGTTCTATCGACCATTTAAGAATAATATGGCTAATAATATGAGTTAGATTGATAAAAATAAGAGTAATGAGTATAGTGATTGTAGTTCTATCGATCATATCTGCATAATATGGTTAATAATATGAGTTAGATTGATAATAATAAGAGTAATAAGTATAGTAATTGTCGTTCTATCGATCATATCTGCATAATATGGTTAATAATATGAGTTAGATTGATAATATTATGAGTAATAAGTATAGTAATTGTCGTTATATCGATCATATAACCATAATATGGCTAATAGCATGAGTTAGATTGATAATAATAAGAGTAATGAGTATAGTAATTGTCGTTCTATCGATCATATCTGCATAATATGGTTAATAATATGAGTTAGATTGATAATAGTGAGTGTAATAAATATAGTAATTGTCGTTCTATCGCTCATATAAGCACAATATGGCTAATAATATGAGTTAGATTGATAATAATAAGAGTAATAAGTATAGTAATTGTCGTTCTATCGCTCATATAAGCACAATATGGCTAATAATATGAGTTTGATTGATAATAGTGAGTGTAATAAGTATAGTGAATGTCGTTCTATCGACCATATCAGCATAATATGGGTAATAATATGAGTAGGATTGATAATAATAAGAGTAATGAGTATAGTAATTGTAGTTCTATCGACCATTTAAGAATAATATGGCTAATAATATGAGTTAGATTGATAAAAATAAGAGTAATGAGTATAGTGATTGTAGTTCTATCGATCATATCTGCATAATATGGTTAATAATATGAGTTAGATTGATAATAATAAGAGTAATAAGTATAGTAATTGTCGTTCTATCGATCATATCTGCATAATATGGTTAATAATATGAGTTAGATTGATAATATTATGAGTAATAAGTATAGTAATTGTCGTTATATCGATCATATAACCATAATATGGCTAATAGCATGAGTTAGATTGATAATAATAAGAGTAATGAGTATAGTAATTGTCGTTCTATCGATCATATCTGCATAATATGGTTAATAATATGAGTTAGATTGATAATAGTGAGTGTAATAAATATAGTAATTGTCGTTCTATCGCTCATATAAGCACAATATGGCTAATAATATGAGTTAGATTGATAATAATAAGAGTAATAAGTATAGTATTTGTCGTTCTATCGATCATATAAGCATAATATGGCTAATAATATGAGTTAGATTGATAATAATAAGAGTAATGAGTATAGTAATTGTCGTTATATCGATCATATAACCATAATATGGCTAATAGCATGAGTTAGATTGATAATAATAAGAGTAATGAGTATAGTAATTGTCGTTCTATCGATCATATCTGCATAATATGGTTAATAATATGAGTTAGATTGATAATAGTGAGTGTAATAAGTATAGTGAATGTCGTTCTATCGATCATATCAGCATAATATGGGTAATAATATGAGTTGGATTGATAATAATAAGAGCAATGAGTATAGTAATTGTAGTTCTATCGATCATATAAGCATAATATGGCTAATAATATGAGCCAGATTCATAATAATAAGAGTAATAAGTATAGTAGTTGTCGTTCTATCGATCATTTAAGCATAATATGGCGAATAATATGAGTTGGGTTGATAAAAATAAGAATAATAAGTATAGTAATTGTCGTTCTATCGATCATATCAGCATAATATGGTTAATAATATGAGTTAGAATGATAATAATAAGAGTAATAAGTATAGTAATTGTCGTTCTATCGATCATATCTGCATAATATGGTTAATAATATGAGTTAGATTGATAATAATAAGAGTAATAAGTATAGTAATTGTCGTTATATCGATCATATAACCATAATATGGCTAATAGCATGAGTCAGATTGATAATAATAAGAGTAATGAGTATAGTAATTGTCGTTCTATCGATCATATCTGCATAATATGGTTAATAATATGAGTTAGATTGATAATAGTGAGTGTAATAAATATAGTAATTGTCGTTCTATCGCTCATATAAGCACAATATGGTTAATAATATGAGTTCGATTGATAATAATAAGAGTAATAAGTATAGTAATTGTCGTTCTATCGATCATATATGCATAATATGGTTAATAATATGAGTTAGATTGATAATAGTGAGTGTAATAAGTATAGTGAATGTCGTTCTATCGATCATATCAGCATAATATGGGTAATAATATGAGTAGGATTGATAATAATAAGAGTAATGAGTATAGTAATTGTAGTTCTATCGACCATTTAAGAATAATATGGCTAATAATATGAGTTAGATTGATAAAAATAAGAGTAATGAGAATAGTGATTGTAGTTCTATCGATCATATCTGCATAATATGGTTAATAATATGAGTTAGATTGATAATAATAAGAGTAATAAGTATAGTATTTGTCGTTCTATCGATCATATAAGCATAATATGGCTAATAATATGAGTTAGATTGATAATAATAAGAGTAATGAGTATAGTAATTGTAGTTCTATCGATCATTTAAGCATAATATGGCTAATAATATGAGTTGGATTGATAAAAATAAGAGTAATGAGTATAGTGATTGTAGTTCTATCGATCATATCTGCATAATATGGTTAATAATATGCGTTAGATTGATAATAATAAGAGTAATAAGTATAGTATTTGTCGTTCTATCGATCATATAAGCATAATATGGCTAATAATATGAGTTAGATTGATAATAATAAGAGTAATGAGTATAGTAATTGTAGTTCTATCGATCATTTAAGCATAATATGGCTAATAATATGAGTTAGATTGATAAAAATAAGAGTAATGAGTATAGTGATTGTAGTTCTATCGATCATATCTGCATAATATGGTTAATAATATGAGTTAGATTGATAATACTAAGAGTAGTGAGTATAGTAATTCTCGTTCTATCGATCATATAAGCATAATATGGCTAATAATATGAGTTAGATTGATAATAATGAGAGTAATAAGTATAGTAACTGTCGTTCTATCGATCATATAAGCATAATATGGCTAATAATATGAGTTAGAGTGATAATACTAAGAGTAGTGAGTATAGTAATTCTCATTCTATCGATCATATAAGCATAATATGGCTAATAATATGAGTTAGATTGATAATAATAAGGGTAATAAGTATAGTAATTGTCGTTCTATCGATCATATCTGCATAATATGGTTAATAATATGAGTTGGATTGATAATAATAAGAGTAATGAGTATAGTAATTGTAGTTCTATCGATCATATAAGCATAATGTGGCTAATAATATGAGTCAGATTCATAATAATAAGAGTAATAAGTATAGTAATTGTTGTTCTATCGATCATATAAGCATAATATGGCTAATAATATGAGTTAGATTTACAATAATAAGAGTAATAAGTATAGTAATTGTCGTTCTATCGATCATATAAGCACAATATGGCTAATAATATGAATTAGATTGATAATAATAAGAGAAATGAGTATAGTAATTGTCGTACTATCGATCAGATAATCATAACATGGCTAATAATATGAGTCAGATTGATAATAATAAGTGTAATAAGTATAGTAATTGTCGTTCTATCGATCATACCTGCATAATATGGTTAATAATATGAGTTAGATTGATAACAATAAGAGTAATGAGTATAGTAATTGTCGTACTATCGATCATATAAGCATAATATGGCTTATAATGTGAGTTAGATTGATAATAGTGAGTGCAATAAATATAGTAATTGTCGTTCTATCGCTCATATAAGCACAATATGGCTAATAATATGAGTTAGATTGATAATAATAAGAGTAATAAGTATAGTAATTGTCGTACTATCGATCATATAAGCATAATATGGCTAATAATATGAGTTAGATTGATAATAGTGTGTGTAATAATTATAGTAATTGTCGTTCTATCGCTCATATAAGCACAATATGGTTAATAATATGAGTTAGATTGATAATAATAAGAGTAATAAGTATAGTAATTGTCGTTCTATAGATCATATATGCATAATATGGTTAATAATATGAGTTAGATTGATAATAGTGAGTGTAATAAGTATAGTGAATGTCGTTCTATCGATCATATCAGCATAATATGGCTAATAATATGAGTTAGATTCATAATAATAAGAGTAATAAGTATAGTAATTGTTGTTCTATCGATCATATCTGCATAATATGGGTAATAATATGAGTTAGATTCATAATAATAAGAGTAATAAGTACAGTAATTGTCGTTCTATCGATCATATAAGCATAATATGGCTAATAATATGAGTTAGATTGATAATAATGAGAGTAATAAGTATAGTAACTGTCGTTCTATCGATCATATAAGCATAATATGGCTAATAATATGAGTTAGAGTGATAATACAAAGAGTAGTGAGTATAGTAATTCTCATTCTATCGATCATATAAGCATAATATGGCTAATAAAATGAGTTAGATTGATAATAATAAGGGTAATAAGTATAGTAATTTTCGTCCTCTCGATCATATAAGCATAATATGGCTAATAATATGAGTTAGATTGATAATACTAAGAGGAGTGAGTATAGTAATTGTCGTTCTATCGATCATATAAGCATAATATGGCTATTAATATGAGTTAGATTGATAATAATAAGAGTAATGAGTATAGTAATTGTAGTTCTATCGATCATATCTGCATAATATGGTTAATAATATGAGTTAGAATGATAATAATAAGAGTAATAAGTATAGCAATTGTCGTTCTATCGATCATATCTGCATAATATGGTTAATAATATGAGTTAGATTGATAATAGTGAGTGTAATAAGTATAGTGAATGTCGTTCTATCGATCATATCAGCATAATATGGGTAATAATATGAGTTGGATTGATAATAATAAGAGTAATGAGTATAGTAATTGTAGTTCTATCGATCATATAAGCATAATATGGTTAATAATATGAGTTAGATTGATAACAATAAGAGTAATGAGTATAGCAATTGTCGTACTATCGATCATATAAGCATAATATGGCTTATCATGTGAGTTAGATTGATAATAGTGTGTGCAATAAATATAGTAATTGTCGTTCTATCGCTCATATAAGCACAATATGGCTAATAATATGAGTTAGATTGATAATAATAAGAGTAATAAGTATAGTAATTGTCGTTCTATAGATCATATAAGCATAATAGGGCTAATAATATGAGTTAGATTGATAATAATAAGTGTAATAAGTATAGTAATTGTCGTTCTATCGATCATATCTGCATAATATGGTTAATAATATGAGTTAGATTGATAATAGTGAGTGTAATAAATATAGTAATTGTCGTTCTATCGATCATATAAGCATAATATGGTTAATAATATGAGTTAGAATGATAATAATAAGAGTAATAAGTATAGTAATTGTCGTTCTATCGATCATATCTGCATAATATGGTTAATAATATGAGTAAGATTCATAATAATAAGAGTAATAAGTATAGTAATTGTCGTTCTATCGATCATTTAAGCATAATATGGCGAATAATATGAGTTGGGTTGATAAAAATAAGAATAATAAGTATAGTAATTGTCGTTCTATCGATCATATAAGCATAATATGGCTAATAATATGAGTTAGGTTGATAATAACAAGAGTAATAAGTATAGTAAATGTCGTGCTATCGATCATATCTGCATAATATGGTTAATAATATGAGTTAGATTGATAATAGTGAGTGTAATAAGTATAGTAATTGTCGTTCTGTCGATCATATTAGCATAATATGGTTAATGAAATGAGTTAGATTGATAATAATAAGAGTAATAAGTATAGTATTTGTCGTTCTATCGATCATATAAGCACAATATGGCTAATAATATAAGTTAGATTGATAATAATAAGAGTCATAAGTATAGTAATTGCCGTTCTATCGATCATATCTGCATAATATGGTTAATAATATGAGTTAGATTGATAATAATAAGAGTAATAAGTATAGTAATTGTCGTTATATCGATCATATAACCATAATATGGCTAATAGCATGAGTTAGATTGATAATAATAAGAGTAATGAGTATAGTAATTGTCGTTCTATCGATCATATCTGCATAATATGGTTAATAATATGAGTTAGATTGATAATAGTGAGTGTAATAAATATAGTAATTGTCGTTCTATCGCTCATATAAGCACAATATGGCTAATAATATGAGTTAGATTGATAACAATAAGAGTAATAAGTATAGTAATTGTCGTTCTATCGATCATATAAGCATAATATGGCTAATAATATGACTTAGATTGATAATAATAAGTGTAATAAGTGTAGTAATTGTCGTTCTATCGATCATAATTGCATAATATGGTTAATAATATGAATTAGATTGATAATAATAAGAGCAATGAGTATAGTAATTGTCGTACTATCGATCATATAAGCATAATATGGCTAATAATATGAGTTAGATTGGTAATAATAAGTGTAATAAGTATAGTAATTGTCGTTATATCGATCATATAACCATAATATGGCTAATAGCACGAGTCAGATTGATAATAATAAGAGTAATGAGTATAGTAATTGTCGTACTATCGATCATATAAGCATAATATGGCTTATCATGTGAGTTAGATTGATAATAGTGAGTGCAATAAATATAGTAATTGTCGTTCTATCGCTCATATAAGCACAATATGGCTAATAATATGAGTTAGATTGATAATAATAAGAGTAATAAGTATAGTAATTGTCGTTCTATAGATCATATAAGCATAATAGGGCTAATAATATGAGTTAGATTGATAATAATAAGTGTAATAAGTATAGTAATTGTCGTTCTATCGATCATATCTGCATAATATGGTTAATAATATGAGTTAGATTTATAATAGTGAGTGTAATAAGTATAGTGAATGTCGTTCTATCGATCATATCAGCATAATATGGGTAATAATATGAGTTGGATTGATAATAATAAGAGCAATGAGTATAGTAATTGTAGTTCTATCGATCATATAAGCATAATATGGCTAATAATATGAGCCAGATTCATAATAATAAGAGTAATAAGTATAGTAGTTGTCGTTCTATCGATCATTTAAGCATAATATGGCGAATAATATGAGTTGGGTTGATAAAAATAAGAATAATAAGTATAGTAATTGTCGTTCTATCGATCATATCAGCATAATATGGTTAATAATATGAGTTAGAATGATAATAATAAGAGTAATAAGTATAGTAATTGTCGTTCTATCGATCATATCTGCATAATATGGTTAATAATATGAGTTAGATTGATAATAATAAGAGTAATAAGTATAGTAATTGTCGTTATATCGATCATATAACCATAATATGGCTAATAGCATGAGTTAGATTGATAATAATAAGAGTAATGAGTATAGTAATTGTCGTTCTATCGATCATATCTGCATAATATGGTTAATAATATGAGTTAGATTGACAACAATAAGAGTAATGAGTATAGTAATTGTCGTACTATCGATCATATAAGCATAATATGGCTTATCATGTGAGTTAGATTGATAATAGTGAGTGTAATAAATATAGTAATTGTCGTTCTATCGCTCATATAAGCACAATATGGTTAATAATATGAGTTCGATTGATAATAATAAGAGTAATAAGTATAGTAATTGTCGTTCTATCGATCATATATGCATAATATGGTTAATAATATGAGTTAGATTGATAATAGTGAGTGTAATAAATATAGTAATTGTCGTTCTATCGCTCATATAAGCACAATATGGCTAATAATATGAGTTAGATCGATAACAATAAGAGTAATAAGTATAGTAATTGTCGTTCTATCGATCATATAAGCATAATATGGCTAATAATATGACTTAGATTGATAATAATAAGTGTAATAAGTATAGTAATTGTCGTTCTATCGATCATAATTGCATAATATGGTTAATAATATGAATTAGATTGATAATAATAAGAGCAATGAGTATAGTAATTGTCGTACTATCGATCATATAAGCATAATATGGCTAATAATATGAGTTAGATTGGTAATAATAAGTGTAATAAGTATAGTAATTGTCGTTCTATCGATCATATCTGCATAATATGGTTAATAATATGAGTTAGATTGACAACAATAAGAGTAATGAGTATAGTAATTGTCGTACTATCGATCATATAAGCATAATATGGCTTATCATGTGAGTTAGATTGATAATAGTGAGTGCAATAAATATAGTAATTGTCGTTCTATCGCTCATATAAGCACAATATGGCTAATAATATGAGTTAGATTGATAATAATAAGAGTAATAAGTATAGTAATTGTCGTTCTATAGATCATATAAGCATAATAGGGCTAATAATATGAGTTAGATTGATAATAATAAGTGTAATAAGTATAGTAATTGTCGTTCTATCGATCATATCTGCATAATATGGTTAATAATATGAGTTAGATTTATAATAGTGAGTGTAATAAGTATAGTGAATGTCGTTCTATCGACCATATCAGCATAATATGGGTAATAATATGAGTTGGATTGATAATAATAAGAGCAATGAGTATAGTAATTGTAGTTCTATCGATCATATAAGCATAATATGGCTAATAATATGAGCCAGATTCATAATAATAAGAGTAATAAGTATAGTAGTTGTCGTTCTATCGATCATTTAAGCATAATATGGCTAATAATATGAGTTTGATTGATAATAATAAGAGTAATAAGTATAGTTATTGTCGTTCTATCGATCATATAAGCATAATATGGCTAATAATGTGAGTTAGATTGATAATAATAAGTGTAATAAGTATAGTAATTGTCGTTCTATCGATCATATAAGCATAATATGGCTAATAATATGAGTTAGATTGATAATAGTGAGTGTAATAAGTATAGTGAATGTCGTTCTATCGATCATATCAGCATAATATGGGTAATAATATGAGTTGGATTGATAATAATAAGAGCAATGAGTATAGTAATTGTAGTTCTATCGATCATATAAGCATAATATGGCTAATAATATGAGCCAGATTCATAATAATAAGAGTAATAAGTATAGTAGTTGTCGTTCTATCGATCATTTAAGCATAATATGGCGAATAATATGAGTTGGGTTGATAAAAATAAGAATAATAAGTATAGTAATTGTCGTTCTATCGATCATATCAGCATAATATGGTTAATAATATGAGTTAGATTGATAATAGTGAGTGTAATAAATATAGTAATTGTCGTTCTATCGATCATATAAGCATAATATGGTTAATAATATGAGTTAGATTGATAACAATAAGAGTAATGAGTATAGTAATTGTCGTACTATCGATCATATAAGCATAATATGGGTAATAATATGAGTTGGATTGATAATAGTGAGTGTAATAAGTATAGTAATTGTCGTTCTATCGCTCATATAAGCACAATATGGCTAATAATATGAGTTAGATTGATAATAATAAGAGTAATAAGTATAGTAATTGTCGTTCTATAGATCATATAAGCATAATAGGGCTAATAATATGAGTTGGGTTGATAATAACAAGAGTAATAAGTATAGTAAATGTCGTGCTATTGATCATATCTGCATAATATGGTTAATAATATGAGTTAGATTGATAATAGTGAGTGTAATAAGTATAGTAATTGTCGTTCTGTCGATCATATTAGCATAATATGGTTAATAAAATGAGTTAGATTGATAATAATAAGAGTAATAAGTATAGTATTTGTCGTTCTATCGATCATATAAGCATAATATGGCTAATAATACGAGTTAGATTGATAATAATAAGAGTAATGAGTATAGTAATTGTAGTTCTATCGATCATTTAAGCATAATATGGCTAATAATATGAGTTAGATTGATAATAATAAGAGTAATGAGTATAGTGATTGTAGTTCTATCGATCATATCTGCATAATATGGTTAATAATATGAGTTAGATTGATAATAATAAGAGTAATAAGTATAGTAATTGTCGTTATATCGATCATATAACCATAATATGGCTAAGAGCATGAGTTAGATTGATAATAATAAGAGTAATGAGTATAGTAATTGTCGTTCTATCGATCATATCTGCATAATATGGTTAATAATATGAGTTAGAATGATAATAATAAGAGTAATAAGTATAGTAATTGTCGTTCTATCGATCATATCTGCATAATATGGTTAATAATATGAGTTAGATTGATAATAGCGAGTGTAATAAGTATAGTGAATGTCGTTCTATCGATCATATCAGCATAATATGGGTAATAATATGAGTTGGATTGATAATAATAAGAGTAATGAGTATAGTAATTGTAGTTCTATCGATCATATAAGCATAATATGGTTAATAATATGAGTTAGATTGATAACAATAAGAGTAATGAGTATAGTAATTGTCGTACTATCGATCATATAAGCATAATATGGCTTATCATGTGAGTTAGATTGATAATAGTGAGTGCAATAAATATAGTAATTGTCGTTCTATCGCTCATATAAGCACAATATGGCTAATAATATGAGTTAGACTGATAATAATAAGAGTAATAAGTATAGCAATTGTCGTTCTATAGATCATATAAGCATAATAGGGCTAATAATATGAGTTAGATTGATAATAATAAGTGTAATAAGTATAGTAATTGTCGTTCTATCGATCATATCTGCATAATATGGTTAATAATATGAGTTAGATTGATAATAGTGAGTGTAATAAATATAGTAATTGTCGTTCTATCGATCATATAAGCATAATATGGTTAATAATATGAGTTAGAATGATAATAATAAGAGTAATAAGTATAGTAATTGTCGTTCTATCGATCATATCTGCATAATATGGTTAATAATATGAGTAAGATTCATAATAATAAGAGTAATAAGTATAGTAATTGTCGTTCTATCGATCATTTATGCATAATATGGCGAATAATATGAGTTGGGTTGATAAAAATAAGAATAATAAGTATAGTAATTGTCGTTCTATCGATCATATAAGCATAATATGGCTAATAATATGAGTTAGGTTGATAATAACAAGAGTAATAAGTATAGTAAATGTCGTGCTATCGATCATATCTGCATAATATGGTTAATAATATGAGTTAGATTGATAATAGTGAGTGTAATAAGTATAGTAATTGTCGTTCTGTCGATCATATTAGCATAATATGGTTAATGAAATGAGTTAGATTGATAATAATAAGAGTAATAAGTATAGTATTTGTCGTTCTATCGATCATATAAGCACAATATGGCTAATAATATAAGTTAGATTGATAATAATAAGAGTCATAAGTATAGTAATTGCCGTTCTATCGATCATATCTGCATAATATGGTTAATAATATGAGTTAGATTGATAATAATAATAGTAATAAGTATAGTAATTGTCGTTATATCGATCATATAACCATAATATGGCTAATAGCATGAGTTAGATTGATAATAATAAGAGTAATGAGTATAGTAATTGTCGTTCTATCGATCATATCTGCATAATATGGTTAATAATATGAGTTAGATTGATAATAGTGAGTGTAATAAATATAGTAATTGTCGTTCTATCGCTCATATAAGCACAATATGGCTAATAATACGAGTTAGATTGATAATAATAAGAGTAATAAGTATAGTAATTGTCGTACTATCGATCATATAAGCATAATATGGCTAATAATATGAGTTAGATTGGTAATAATAAGTGTAATAAGTATAGTAATTGTCGTTCTATCGATCATATCTGCATAATATGGTTAATAATATGAGTTAGATTGACAACAATAAGAGTAATGAGTATAGTAATTGTCGTACTATCGATCATATAAGCATAATATGGCTTATCATGTGAGTTAGATTGATAATAGTGAGTGCAATAAGTATAGTAATTGTCGTTCTGTCGATCATATTAGCATAATATGGTTAATAAAATGAGTTAGATTGATAATAATAAGAGTAATAAGTATAGTATTTGTCGTTCTATCGATCATATAAGCATAATATGGCTAATAATACGAGTTAGATTGATAATAATAAGAGTAATGAGTATAGTAATTGTAGTTCTATCGATCATTTAAGCATAATATGGCTAATAATATGAGTTAGATTGATAATAATAAGAGTAATGAGTATAGTGATTGTAGTTCTATTCGATCATATCTGCATAATATGGTTAATAATATGAGTTAGATTGATAATAATAAGAGTAATAAGTATAGTAATTGTCGTTATATCGATCATATAACCATAATATGGCTAAGAGCATGAGTTAGATTGATAATAATAAGAGTAATGAGTATAGTAATTGTCGTTCTATCGATCATATCTGCATAATATGGTTAATAATATGAGTTAGAATGATAATAATAAGAGTAATAAGTATAGTAATTGTCGTTCTATCGATCATATCTGCATAATATGGTTAATAATATGAGTTAGATTGATAATAGTGAGTGTAATAAGTATAGTGAATGTCGTTCTATCGATCATATCAGCATAATATGGGTAATAATATGAGTTGGATTGATAATAATAAGAGTAATGAGTATAGTAATTGTAGTTCTATCGATCATATAAGCATAATATGGTTAATAATATGAGTTAGATTGATAACAATAAGAGTAATGAGTATAGTAATTGTCGTACTATCGATCATATAAGCATAATATGGCTTATCATGTGAGTTAGATTGATAATAGTGAGTGCAATAAATATAGTAATTGTCGTTCTATCGCTCATATAAGCACAATATGGCTAATAATATGAGTTAGATTGATAATAATAAGAGTAATAAGTATAGTAATTGTCGTTCTATAGATCATATAAGCATAATAGGGCTAATAATATGAGTTAGATTGATAATAATAAGTGTAATAAGTATAGTAATTGTCGTTCTATCGATCATATCTGCATAATATGGTTAATAATATGAGTTAGATTGATAATAGTGAGTGTAATAAATATAGTAATTGTCGTTCTATCGATCATATAAGCATAATATGGTTAATAATATGAGTTAGAATGATAATAATAAGAGTAATAAGTATAGTAATTGTCGTTCTATCGATCATATCTGCATGATATGGTTAATAATATGAGTTGGATTGATAATAATAAGAGTAATGAGTATAGTAATTGTAGTTCTATCGATCATATAAGCATAATGTGGCTAATAATATGAGTCAGATTCATAATAATAAGAGTAATAAGTATAGTAATTGTTGTTCTATCGATCATATAAGCATAATATGGCTAATAATATGAGTTAGATTTACAATAATAAGAGTAATAAGTATAGTAATTGTCGTGCTATCGATCATATAATCACAATATGGCTAATAATATGAATTAGATTGATAATAATAAGAGAAATGAGTATAGTAATTGTCGTACTATCGATCAGATAATCATAACATGGCTAATAATATGAGTCAGATTGATATTAATAAGTGTAATAAGTATAGTAATTGTCGTTCTATCGATCATACCTGCATAATATGGTTAATAATATGAGTTAGATTGATAACAATAAGAGTAATGAGTATAGTAATTGTCGTACTATCGATCATATAAGCATAATATGGCTTATAATGTGAGTTAGATTGATAATAGTGAGTGCAATAAATATAGTAATTGTCGTTCTATCGCTCATATAAGCACAATATGGCTAATAATATGAGTTAGATTGATAATAATAAGAGTAATAAGTATAGTAATTGTCGTACTATCGATCATATAAGCATAATATGGCTAATAATATGAGTTAGATTGATAATAGTGAGTGTAATAAATATAGTAATTGTCGTTCTATCGCTCATATAAGCACAATATGGTTAATAATATGAGTTAGATTGATAATAATAAGAGTAATAAGTATAGTAATTGTCGTTCTATAGATCATATATGCATAATATGGTTAATAATATGAGTTAGATTGATAATAGTGAGTGTAATAAGTATAGTGAATGTCGTTCTATCGATCATATCAGCATAATATGGCTAATAATATGAGTTAGATTCATAATAATAAGAGTAATAAGTATAGTAATTGTCGTTCTATCGATCATATCTGCATAATATGGGTAATAATATGAGTTAGATTCATAATAATAAGAGTAATAAGTACAGTAATTGTCGTTCTATCGATCATATAAGCATAATATGGCTAATAATATGAGTTAGATTGATAATAATGAGAGTAATAAGTATAGTAACTGTCGTTCTATCGATCATATAAGCATAATATGGCTAATAATATGAGTTAGAGTGATAATACAAAGAGTAGTGAGTATAGTAATTCTCATTCTATCGATCATATAAGCATAATATGGCTAATAATATGAGTTAGATTGATAATAATAAGGGTAATAAGTATAGTAATTGTCGTTCTCTCGATCATATAAGCATAATATGGCTAATAATATGAGTTAGATTGATAATACTAAGAGGAGTGAGTATAGTAATTGTCGTTCTATCGATCATATAAGCATAATATGGCTATTAATATGAGTTAGATTGATAATAATAAGAGTAATGAGTATAGTAATTGTAGTTCTATCGATCATATCTGCATAATATGGTTAATAATATGAGTTAGAATGATAATAATAAGAGTAATAAGTATAGTAATTGTCGTTCTATCGATCATATCTGCATAATATGGTTAATAATATGAGTTAGATTGATAATAGTGAGTGTAATAAGTATAGTGAATGTCGTTCTATCGATCATATCAGCATAATATGGGTAATAATATGAGTTGGATTGATAATAATAAGAGTAATGAGTATAGTAATTGTAGTTCTATCGATCATATAAGCATAATATGGTTAATAATATGAGTTAGATTGATAACAATAAGAGTAATGAGTATAGCAATTGTCGTACTATCGATCATATAAGCATAATATGGCTTATCATGTGAGTTAGATTGATAATAGTGAGTGCAATAAATATAGTAATTGTCGTTCTATCGCTCATATAAGCACAATATGGCTAATAATATGAGTTAGATTGATAATAATAAGAGTAATAAGTATAGTAATTGTCGTTCTATAGATCATATAAGCATAATAGGGCTAATAATATGAGTTAGATTGATAATAATAAGTGTAATAAGTATAGTAATTGTCGTTCTATCGATCATATCTGCATAATATGGTTAATAATATGAGTTAGATTGATAATAGTGAGTGTAATAAATATAGTAATTGTCGTTCTATCGATCATATAAGCATAATATGGTTAATAATATGAGTTAGAATGATAATAATAAGAGTAATAAGTATAGTAATTGTCGTTCTATCGATCATATCTGCATAATATGGTTAATAATATGAGTAAGATTCATAATAATAAGAGTAATAAGTATAGTAATTGTCGTTCTATCGATCATTTAAGCATAATATGGCGAATAATATGAGTTGGGTTGATAAAAATAAGAATAATAAGTATAGTAATTGTCGTTCTATCGATCATATAAGCATAATATGGCTAATAATATGAGTTAGGTTGATAATAACAAGAGTAATAAGTATAGTATATGTCGTGCTATCGATCATATCTGCATAATATGGTTAATAATATGAGTTAGATTGATAATAGTGAGTGTAATAAGTATAGTAATTGTCGTTCTGTCGATCATATTAGCATAATATGGTTAATGAAATGAGTTAGATTGATAATAATAAGAGTAATAAGTATAGTATTTGTCGTTCTATCGATCATATAAGCACAATATGGCTAATAATATAAGTTAGATTGATAATAATAAGAGTAATAAGTATAGTAATTGTCGTTATATCGATCATATAACCATAATATGGCTAATAGCATGAGTTAGATTGATAATAATAAGAGTAATGAGTATAGTAATTGTCGTTCTATCGATCATATCTGCATAATATGGTTAATAATATGAGTTAGATTGATAATAGTGAGTGTAATAAATATAGTAATTGTCGTTCTATCGCTCATATAAGCACAATATGGCTAATAATATGAGTTAGATTGATAATAATAAGAGTAATAAGTATAGTAATTGTCGTTCTATCGATCATATAAGCATAATATGGCTAATAATATGACTTAGATTGATAATAATAAGTGTAATAAGTATAGTAATTGTCGTTCTATCGATCATAATTGCATAATATGGTTAATAATATGAATTAGATTGATAATAATAAGAGCAATGAGTATAGTAATTGTCGTACTATCGATCATATAAGCATAATATGACTTATCATGTGAGTTAGATTGATAATAGTGAGTGCAATAAATATAGTAATTGTCGTTCTATCGCTCATATAAGCACAATATGGCTAATAATATGAGTTAGATTGATAATAATAAGAGTAATAAGTATAGTAATTGTCGTTCTATAGATCATATAAGCATAATAGGGCTAATAATATGAGTTAGATTGATAATAATAAGTGTAATAAGTATAGTAATTGTCGTTCTATCGATCATATCTGCATAATATGGTTAATAATATGAGTTAGATTGATAATAATAAGAGTAATAAGTATAGTAATTGTCGTTATATCGATCATATAACCATAACATGGCTAATAGCATGAGTTAGATTGATAATAATAAGAGTAATGAGTATAGTAATTG
Organism: Megachile rotundata; assembly: GCF_050947335.1. Lineage (NCBI taxonomy): Eukaryota > Metazoa > Arthropoda > Insecta > Hymenoptera > Megachilidae > Megachile > Megachile rotundata. The sequence continues at coordinate 116,866 of NW_027473639.1, forward strand.
TCGTTCTATCGATCATATCTGCATAATATGGTTAATAATATGAGTTAGATTGATAATAGTGAGTGTAATAAATATAGTAATTGTCGTTCTATCGCTCATATAAGCACAATATGGCTAATAATATGAGTTAGATTGATAATAATAAGAGTAATAAGTATAGTAATTGTCGTTCTATAGATCATATAAGCATAATAGGGCTAATAATATGAGTTAGATTGATAATAATAAGTGTAATAAGTATAGTAATTGTCGTTCTATCGATCATATCTGCATAATATGGTTAATAATATGAGTTAGATTTATAATAGTGAGTGTAATAAGTATAGTGAATTTCGTTCTATCGATCATATCAGCATAATATGGGTAATAATATGTGTTGGATTGATAATAGTGAGTGTAATAAGTATAGTAATTGTCGTTCTATCGATCATATCTGCATAATATGGTTAATAATATGAGTTAGAATGATAATAATAAGAGTAATAAGTATAGTAATTGTCGTTCTATCGATCATATCTGCATAATATGGTTAATAATATGAGTTAGATTGATAATAGTGAGTGTAATAAGTATAGTGAATGTCGTTCTATCGATCATATCAGCATAATATGGGTAATAATATGAGTTGGATTGATAATAATAAGAGTAATGAGTATAGTAATTGTAGTTCTATCGATCATATAAGCATAATATGGTTAATAATATGAGTTAGATTGATAACAATAAGAGTAATGAGTATAGTAATTGTCGTACTATCGATCATATAAGCATAATATGGCTTATCATGTGAGTTAGATTGATAATAGTGAGTGCAATAAATATAGTAATTGTCGTTCTATCGCTCATATAAGCACAATATGGCTAATAATATGAGTTAGATTGATAATAATAAGAGTAATAAGTATAGTAATTGTCGTTCTATAGATCATATAAGCATAATAGGGCTAATAATATGAGTTAGATTGATAATAATAAGTGTAATAAGTATAGTAATTGTCGTTCTATCGATCATATCTGCATAATATGGTTAATAATATGAGTTAGATTGATAATAGTGAGTGTAATAAATATAGTAATTGTCGTTCTATCGATCATATAAGCATAATATGGTTAATAATATGAGTTAGAATGATAATAATAAGAGTAATAAGTATAGTAATTGTCGTTCTATCGATCATATCTGCATAATATGGTTAATAATATGAGTTGGATTGATAATAATAAGAGTAATGAGTATAGTAATTGTAGTTCTATCGATCATATAAGCATAATGTGGCTAATAATATGAGTCAGATTCATAATAATAAGAGTAATAAGTATAGTAATTGTTGTTCTATCGATCATATAAGCATAATATGGCTAATAATATGAGTTAGATTTACAATAATAAGAGTAATAAGTATAGTAATTGTCGTGCTATCGATCATATAAGCACAATATGGCTAATAATATGAATTAGATTGATAATAATAAGAGAAATGAGTATAGTAATTGTCGTACTATCGATCAGATAATCATAACATGGCTAATAATATGAGTCAGATTGATAATAATAAGTGTAATCAGTATAGTAATTGTCGTTCTATCGATCATACCTGCATAATATGGTTAATAATATGAGTTAGATTGATAACAATAAGAGTAATGAGTATAGTAATTGTCGTACTATCGATCATATAAGCATAATATGGCTTATAATGTGAGTTAGATTGATAATAGTGAGTGCAATAAATATAGTAATTGTCGTTCTATCGCTCATATAAGCACAATATGGCTAATAATATGAGTTAGATTGATAATAATAAGAGTAATAAGTATAGTAATTGTCGTACTATCGATCATATAAGCATAATATGGCTAATAATATGAGTTAGATTGATAATAGTGAGTGTAATAAATATAGTAATTGTCGTTCTATCGCTCATATAAGCACAATATGGTTAATAATATGAGTTAGATTGATAATAATAAGAGTAATAAGTATAGTAATTGTCGTTCTATAGATCATATATGCATAATATGGTTAATAATATGAGTTAGATTGATAATAGTGAGTGTAATAAGTATAGTGAATGTCGTTCTATCGATCATATCAGCATAATATGGCTAATAATATGAGTTAGATTCATAATAATAAGAGTAATAAGTATAGTAATTGTCGTTCTATCGATCATATCTGCATAATATGGGTAATAATATGAGTTAGATTCATAATAATAAGAGTAATAAGTACAGTGATTGTCGTTCTATCGATCATATAAGCATAATATGGCTAATAATATGAGTTAGATTGATAATAATGAGAGTAATAAGTATAGTAACTGTCGTTCTATCGATCATATAAGCATAATATGGCTAATAATATGAGTTAGAGTGATAATACAAAGAGTAGTGAGTATAGTAATTCTCATTCTATCGATCATATAAGCATAATATGGCTAATAATATGAGTTAGATTGATAATAATAAGGGTAATAAGTATAGTAATTGTCGTTCTCTCGATCATATAAGCATAATATGGCTAATAATATGAGTTAGATTGATAATACTAAGAGGAGTGAGTATAGTAATTGTCGTTCTATCGATCATATAAGCATAATATGGCTATTAATATGAGTTAGATTGATAATAATAAGAGTAATGAGTATAGTAATTGTAGTTCTATCGATCACATCTGCATAATATGGTTAATAATATGAGTTAGAATGATAATAATAAGAGTAATAAGTATAGTAATTGTCGTTCTATCGATCATATCTGCATAATATGGTTAATAATATGAGTTAGATTGATAATAGTGAGTGTAATAAGTATAGTGAATGTCGTTCTATCGATCATATCAGCATAATATGGGTAATAATATGAGTTGGATTGATAATAATAAGAGTAATGAGTATAGTAATTGTAGTTCTATCGATCATATAAGCATAATATGGTTAATAATATGAGTTAGATTGATAACAATAAGAGTAATGAGTATAGCAATTGTCGTACTATCGATCATATAAGCATAATATGGCTTATCATGTGAGTTAGATTGATAATAGTGAGTGCAATAAATATAGTAATTGTCGTTCTATCGCTCATATAAGCACAATATGGCTAATAATATGAGTTAGATTGATAATAATAAGAGTAATAAGTATAGTAATTGTCGTTCTATAGATCATATAAGCATAATAGGGCTAATAATATGAGTTAGATTGATAATAATAAGTGTAATAAGTATAGTAATTGTCGTTCATCGATCATATCTGCATAATATGGTTAATAATATGAGTTAGATTGATAATAGTGAGTGTAATAAATATAGTAATTGTCGTTGTATCGATCATATAAGCATAATATGGTTAATAATATGAGTTAGAATGATAATAATAAGAGTAATAAGTATAGTAATTGTCGTTCTATCGATCATATCTGCATAATATGGTTAATATAATGAGTAAGATTCATAATAATAAGAGTAATAAGTATAGTAATTGTCGTCCTATCGATCATTTAAGCATAATATGGCGAATAATATGAGTTGGGTTGATAAAAATAAGAATAATAAGTATAGTAATTGTCGTTCTATCGATCATATAAGCATAATATGGCTAATAATATGAGTTAGGTTGATAATAACAAGAGTAATAAGTATAGTAAATGTCGTGCTATCGATCATATCTGCATAATATGGTTAATAATATGAGTTAGATTGATAATAGTGAGTGTAATAAGTATAGTAATTGTCGTTCTGTCGATCATATTAGCATAATATGGTTAATGAAATGAGTTAGATTGATAATAGTGAGTGTAATAAATATAGTAATTGTCGTTCTATCGCTCATATAAGCACAATATGGCTAATAATATGAGTTAGATTGATAATAATAAGAGTAATAAGTATAGTAATTGTCGTTCTATCGATCATATAAGCATAATATGGCTAATAATATGACTTAGATTGATAATAATAAGTGTAATAAGTATAGTAATTGTCGTTCTATCGATCATAATTGCATAATATGGTTAATAATATGAATTAGATTGATAATAATAAGAGCAATGAGTATAGTAATTGTCGTACTATCGATCATATAAGCATAATATGACTTATCATGTGAGTTAGATTGATAATAGTGAGTGCAATAAATATAGTAATTGTCGTTCTATCGCTCATATAAGCACAATATGGCTAATAATATGAGTTAGATTGATAATAATAAGAGTAATAAGTATAGTAATTGTCGTTCTATAGATCATATAAGCATAATAGGGCTAATAATATGAGTTAGATTGATAATAATAAGTGTAATAAGTATAGTAATTGTCGTTCTATCGATCATATCTGCATAATATGGTTAATAATATGAGTTAGAGTGATAATACAAAGAGTAGTGAGTATAGTAATTCTCATTCTATCGATCATATAAGCACAATATGGCTAATAATATGAATTAGATTGATAATAATAAGAGAAATGAGTATAGTAATTGTCGTACTATCGATCAGATAATCATAACATGGCTAATAATATGAGTCAGATTGATAATAATAAGAGTAATAAGTATAGTAATTGTCGTTCTATAGATCATATAAGCATAATAGGGCTAATAATATGAGTTAGATTGATAATAATAAGAGTAATGAGTATAGTAATTGTCGTACTATCGATCATATCTGCATAATATGGTTAATAATATGAGTTAGATTTATAATAGTGAGTGTAATAAGTATAGTGAATTTCGTTCTATCGATCATATCAGCATAATATGGGTAATAATATGAGTTGGATTGATAATAGTGAGTGTAATAAGTATAGTAATTGTCGTTCTATCGATCATATAAGCATAATATGGCTAATAATATGAGTAAGATTCATAATAATAAGAGTAATAAGTATAGTAATTGTCGTTCTATCGATCATTTAAGCATAATATGGCGAATAATATGAGTTGGGTTGATAATAACAAGAGTAATAAGTATAGTAAATGTCGTGCTATTGATCATATCTGCATAATATGGTTAATAATATGAGTTAGATTGATAATAGTGAGTGTAATAAGTATAGCAATTGTCGTTCTGTCGATCATATTAGCATAATATGGTTAATAAAATGAGTTAGATTGATAATAATAAGAGTAATAAGTATAGTATTTGTCGTTCTATCGATCATATCTGCATAATATGGTTAATAATATGAGTTAGAATGATAATAATAAGAGTAATAAGTATAGTAATTGTCGTTCTATCGATCATATCTGCATAATATGGTTAATAATATGAGTTAGATTGATAATAGTGAGTGTAATAAGTATAGTGAATGTCGTTCTATCGATCATATCAGCATAATATGGGTAATAATATGAGTTGGATTGATAATAATAAGAGTAATGAGTATAGTAATTGTAGTTCTATCGATCATATAAGCATAATATGGTTAATAATATGAGTTAGATTGATAACAATAAGAGTAATGAGTATAGTAATTGTCGTACTATCGATCATATAAGCATAATATGGCTTATCATGTGAGTTAGATTGATAATAGTGAGTGCAATAAATATAGTAATTGTCGTTCTATCGCTCATATAAGCACAATATGGCTAATAATATGAGTTAGATTGATAATAATAAGAGTAATAAGTATAGTAATTGTCGTTCTATAGATCATATAAGCATAATAGGGCTAATAATATGAGTTAGATTGATAATAATAAGTGTAATAAGTATAGTAATTGTCGTTCTATCGATCATATCTGCATAATATGGTTAATAATATGAGTTAGATTGATAATAGTGAGTGTAATAAATATAGTAATTGTCGTTCTATCGATCATATAAGCATAATATGGTTAATAATATGAGTTAGAATGATAATAATAAGAGTAATAAGTATGGTAATTGTCGTTCTATCGATCATATCTGCATAATATGGTTAATAATATGAGTTGGATTGATAATAATAAGAGTAATGTGTATAGTAATTGTAGTTCTATCGATCATATAAGCATAATGTGGCTAATAATATGAGTCAGATTCATAATAATAAGAGTAATAAGTATAGTAATTGTTGTTCTATCGATCATATAAGCATAATATGGCTAATAATATGAGTTAGATTTACAATAATAAGAGTAATAAGTATATTAATTGTCGTGCTATCGATCATATAAGCACAATATGGCTAATAATATGAATTAGATTGATAATAATATTAGAAATGAGTATAGTAATTGTCGTACTATCGATCAGATAATCATAACATGGCTAATAATATGAGTCAGATTGATAATAATAAGTGTAATAAGTATAGTAATTGTCGTTCTATCGATCATACCTGCATAATATGGTTAATAATATGAGTTAGATTGATAACAATAAGAGTAATGAGTATAGTAATTGTCGTACTATCGATCATATAAGCATAATATGGCTTATAATGTGAGTTAGATTGATAATAGTGAGTGCAATAAATATAGTAATTGTCGTTCTATCGCTCATATAAGCACAATATGGCTAATAATATGAGTTAGATTGATAATAATAAGAGTAATAAGTATAGTAATTGTCGTACTATCGATCATATAAGCATAATATGGCTAATAATATGAGTTAGATTGATAATAGTGAGTGTAATAAATATAGTAATTGTCGTTCTATCGCTCATATAAGCACAATATGGTTAATAATATGAGTTAGATTGATAATAATAAGAGTAATAAGTATAGTAATTGTCGTTCTATAGATCATATGTGCATAATATGGTTAATAATATGAGTTAGATTGATAATAGTGAGTGTAATAAGTATAGTGAATGTCGTTCTATCGATCATATCAGCATAATATGGCTAATAATATGAGTTAGATTCATAATAATAAGAGTAATAAGTATAGTAATTGTCGTTCTATCGATCATATCTGCATAATATGGGTAATAATATGAGTTAGATTCATAATAATAAGAGTAATAAGTACAGTAATTGTCGTTCTATCGATCATATAAGCATAATATGGCTAATAATATGAGTTAGATTGATAATAATGAGAGTAATAAGTATAGTAACTGTCGTTCTATCGATCATATAAGCATAATATGGCTAATAATATGAGTTAGAGTGATAATACAAAGAGTAGTGAGTATAGTAATTCTCATTCTATCGATCATATAAGCATAATATGGCTAATAATATGAGTTAGATTGATAATAATAAGGGTAATAAGTATAGTAATTGTCGTTCTCTCGATCATATAAGCATAATATGGCTAATAATATGAGTTAGATTGATAATACTAAGAGGAGTGAGTATAGTAATTGTCGTTCTATCGATCATATAAGCATAATATGGCTATTAATATGAGTTAGATTGATAATAATAAGAGTAATGAGTATAGTAATTGTAGTTCTATCGATCATATCTGCATAATATGGTTAATAATATGAGTTAGAATGATAATAATAAGAGTAATAAGTATAGTAATTGTCGTTCTATCGATCATATCTGCATAATATGGTTAATAATATGAGTTAGATTGATAATAGTGAGTGTAATAAGTATAGTGAATGTCGTTCTATCGATCATATCAGCATAATATGGGTAATAATATGAGTTGGATTGATAATAATAAGAGTAATGAGTATAGTAATTGTAGTTCTATCGATCATATAAGCATAATATGGTTAATAATATGAGTTAGATTGATAACAATAAGAGTAATGAGTATAGCAATTGTCGTACTATCGATCATATAAGCATAATATGGCTTATCATGTGAGTTAGATTGATAATAGTGAGTGCAATAAATATAGTAATTGTCGTTCTATCGCTCATATAAGCACAATATGGCTAATAATATGAGTTAGATTGATAATAATAAGAGTAATAAGTATATTAATTGTCGTTCTATAGATCATATAAGCATAATAGGGCTAATAATATGAGTTAGATTGATAATAATAAGTGTAATAAGTATAGTAATTGTCGTTCTATCGATCATATCTGCATAATATGGTTAATAATATGAGTTAGATTGATAATAGTGAGTGTAATAAATATAGTAATTGTCGTTCTATCGATCATATAAGCATAATATGGTTAATAATATGAGTTAGAATGATAAGAATAAGAGTAATAAGTATAGTAATTGTCGTTCTATCGATCATATCTGCATAATATGGTTAATAATATGAGTAAGATTCATAATAATAAGAGTAATAAGTATAGTAATTGTCGTTCTATCGATCATTTAAGCATAATATGGCGAATAATATGAGTTAGGTTGATAATAACAAGAGTAATAAGTATAGTAAATGTCGTGCTATCGATCATATCTGCATAATATGGTTAATAATATGAGTTAGATTGATAATAGTGAGTGTAATAAGTATAGTAATTGTCGTTCTGTCGATCATATTAGCATAATATGGTTAATGAAATGAGTTAGATTGATAATAATAAGAGTAATAAGTATAGTATTTGTCGTTCTATCGATCATATAAGCACAATATGGCTAATAATATAAGTTAGATTGATAATAATAAGAGTCATAAGTATAGTAATTGCCGTTCTATCGATCATATCTGCATAATATGGTTAATAATATGAGTTAGATTGATAATAATAAGAGTAATAAGTATAGTAATTGTCGTTATATCGATCATATAACCATAATATGGCTAATAGCATGAGTTAGATTGATAATAATAAGAGTAATGAGTATAGTAATTGTCGTTCTATCGATCATATCTGCATAATATGGTTAATAATATGAGTTAGATTGATAATAGTGAGTGTAATAAATATAGTAATTGTCGTTCTATCGCTCATATAAGCACAATATGGCTAATAATATGAGTTAGATTGATAATAATAAGAGTAATAAGTATAGTAATTGTCGTTCTATCGATCATATAAGCATAATATGGCTAATAATATGACTTAGATTGATAATAATAAGTGTAATAAGTATAGTAATTGTCGTTCTATCGATCATAATTGCATAATATGGTTAATAATATGAATTAGATTGATAATAATAAGAGCAATGAGTATAGTAATTGTCGTACTATCGATCATATAAGCATAATATGACTTATCATGTGAGTTAGATTGATAATAGTGAGTGCAATAAATATAGTACTTGTCGTTCTATCGCTCATATAAGCACAATATGGCTAATAATATGAGTTAGATTGATAATAATAAGAGTAATAAGTATAGTAATTGTCGTTCTATAGATCATATAAGCATAATAGGGCTAATAATATGAGTTAGATTGATAATAATAAGTGTAATAAGTATAGTAATTGTCGTTCTATCGATCATATCTGCATAATATGGTTAATAATATGAGTTAGATTGATAATAATAAGAGTAATAAGTATAGTAATTGTCGTTATATCGATCATATAACCATAATATGGCTAATAGCATGAGTTAGATTGATAATAATAAGAGTAATGAGTATAGTAATTGTCGTTCTATCGATCATATCTGCATAATATGGTTAATAATATGAGTTAGATTGATAACAGTGAGTGTAATAAATATAGTAATTGTCGTTCTATCGCTCATATAAGCACAATATGGCTAATAATATGAGTTAGATTGATAATAATAAGAGTAATAAGTATAGTAATTGTCGTTCTATCGATCATATAAGCATAATATGGCTAATAATAAGACTTAGATTGATAATAATAAGTGTAATAAGTATAGTAATTGTCGTTCTATCGATCATAATTGCATAATATGGTTAATAATATGAGTTAGATTGATAACAATAAGAGTAATGAGTATAGTAATTGTCGTACTATCGATCATATAAGCATAATATGGCTTATCATGTGAGTTAGATTGATAATAGTGAGTGCAATAAATATAGTAATTGTCGTTCTATCGCTCATATAAGCACAATATGGCTAATAATATGAGTTAGATTGATAATAATAAGAGTAATAAGTATAGTAATTGTCGTTCTATAGATCATATAAGCATAATAGGGCTAATAATATGAGTTAGATTGATAATAATAAGTGTAATAAGTATAGTAATTGTCGTTCTATCGATCATATCTGCATAATATGGTTAATAATATGAGTTAGATTGATAATAGTGAGTGTAATAAATATAATAATTGTCGTTCTATCGATCATATAAGCATAATATGGTTAATAATATGAGTTAGAATGATAATAATAAGAGTAATAAGTATAGTAATTGTCGTTCTATCGATCATATCTGCATAATATGGTTAATAATATGAGTAAGATTCATAATAATAAGAGTAATAAGTATAGTAATTGTCGTTCTATCGATCATTTATGCATAATATGGCGAATAATATGAGTTGGGTTGATAAAAATAAGAATAATAAGTATAGTAATTGTCGTTCTATCGATCATATAAGCATAATATGGCTAATAATATGAGTTAAGTTGATAATAACAAGAGTAATAAGTATAGTAAATGTCGTGCTATCGATCATATCTGCATAATATGGTTAATAATATGAGTTAGATTGATAATAGTGAGTGTAATAAGTATAGTAATTGTCGTTCTGTCGATCATATTAGCATAATATGGTTAATGAAATGAGTTAGATTGATAATAATAAGAGTAATAAGTATAGTATTTGTCGTTCTATCGATCATATAAGCACAATATGGCTAATAATATAAGTTAGATTGATAATAATAAGAGTCATAAGTATAGTAATTGCCGTTCTATCGATCATATCTGCATAATATGGTTAATAATATGAGTTAGATTGATAATAATAAGAGTAATAAGTATAGTAATTGTCGTTATATCGATCATATAACCATAATATGGCTAATAGCATGAGTTAGATTGATAATAATAAGAGTAATGAGTATAGTAATTGTCGTTCTATCGATCATATCTGCATAATATGGTTAATAATATGAGTTAGATTGATAATAGTGAGTGTAATAAATATAGTAATTGTCGTTCTATCGCTCATATAAGCACAATATGGCTAATAATATGAGTTAGATTGATAATAATAAGAGTAATAAGTATAGTAATTGTCGTTCTATCGATCATATAAGCATAATATGGCTAATAATATGACTTAGATTGATAATAATAAGTGTAATAAGTATAGTAATTGTCGTTCTATCGATCATAATTGCATAATATGGTTAATAATATGAATTAGATTGATAATAATAAGAGCAATGAGTATAGTAATTGTCGTACTATCGATCATATAAGCATAATATGGCTAATAATATGAGTTAGATTGGTAATAATAAGTGTAATAAGTATAGTAATTGTCGTTCTATCGATCATATCTGCATAATATGGTTAATAATATAAGTTAGATTGACAACAATAAGAGTAATGAGTATAGTAATTGTCGTACTATCGACCATATAAGCATAATATGGCTTATCATGTGAGTTAGATTGATAATAGTGAGTGCAATAAATATAGTAATTGTCGTTCTATCGCTCATATAAGCACAATATGGCTAATAATATGAGTTAGATTGATAATAATAAGAGTAATAAGTATAGTAATTGTCGTTCTATAGATCATATAAGCATAATAGGGCTAATAATATGAGTTAGATTGATAATAATAAGTGTAATAAGTATAGTAATTTTCGTTCTATCGATCATATCTGCATAATATGGTTAATAATATGAGTTAGATTGATAATAGTGAGTGTAATAAGTATAGTAATTGTCGTTCTGTCGATCATATTAGCATAATATGGTTAATAAAATGAGTTAGATTGATAATAATAAGAGTAATAAGTATAGTATTTGTCGTTCTATCGATCATATAAGCATAATATGGCTAATAATACGAGTTAGATTGATAATAATAAGAGTAATGAGTATAGTAATTTGTAGTTCTATCGATCATTTAAGCATAATATGGCTAATAATATGAGTTAGATTGATAATAATAAGAGTAATGAGTATAGTGATTGTAGTTCTATCGATCATATCTGCATAATATGGTTAATAATATGAATTAGATTGATAATAATAAGAGAAATGAGTATAGTAATTGTCGTACTATCGATCATATAAGCATAATATGGCTTATAATGTGAGTTAGATTGATAATAGTGAGTGCAATAAATATAGTAATTGTCGTTCTATCGCTCATATAAGCACAATATGGCTAATAATATGAGTTAGATTGATAATAATAAGAGTAATAAGTATAGTAATTGTCGTTCCATCGATCATTTAAGCATAATATGGCTAATAATATGAGTCAGATTGATAATAATAACAGTAATAAGTATAGTAATTGTTGTTCTATCGATAATATAAGCATAATATGGCTAATAATATGAGTTAGATTGATAATACTAAGAGCAGTGAGTATAGTAATTCTCGTTCTATCGATCATATAAGCATAATATGGCTAATAATATGAGTTAGATTGATAATAATAAGAGTAATAAGTATAGTAAATGTCGTGCTATCGATCATATCTGCATAATATGGTTAATAATATGAGTTAGATTGATAATAGTGAGTGTAATAAATATAGTAATTGTCGTTCTATCGCTCATATAAGCACAATATGGTTAATAATATGAGTTCGATTGATAATAATAAGAGTAATAAGTATAGTAATTGTCGTTCTATCGATCATATAAGCATAATATGGCCAATAATATGACTTAGATTGATAATGATAAGTGTAATAAGTATAGTAATTGTCGTTCTATCGATCATAATTGCATAATATGGTTAATAATATGAATTAGATTGATAATAATAAGAGTAATAAGTATAGTAATTGTCGTTCCATCGATCATTTAAGCATAATATGGCTAATAATATGAGTCAGATTGATAATAATAACAGTAATAAGTATAGTAATTGTCGTTCTATCGATAATATAAGCATAATATGGCTAATAATATGAGTTAGATTGATAATACTAAGAGCAGTGAGTATAGTAATTCTCGTTCTATCGATCATATAAGCATAATATGGCTAATAATATGAGTTAGATTGATAATAATAAGAGTAATAAGTATAGTAAATGTCGTGCTATCGATCATATCTGCATAATATGGTTAATAATATGAGTTAGATTGATAATAGTGAGTGTAATAAATATAGTAATTGTCGTTCTATCGCTCATATAAGCACAATATGGATAATAATATGAGTTAGATTGATAATAATAAGAGTAATAAGTATAGTAATTGTCGTTCTATCGATCATATAAGCATAATATGGCTAATAATATGACTTAGATTGATAATAATAAGAGTAATAAGTATAGTAATTGTCGTTCTATAGATCATATAAGCATAATAGGGCTAATAATATGAGTTAGATTGATAATAATAAGAGTAATGAGTATAGTAATTGTAGTTCTATCGATCATTTAAGCATAATATGGCTAATAATATGAGTTAGATTGATAATAATAAGAGTAATGAGTATAGTGATTGTAGTTCTATCGATCATATCTGCATAATATGGTTAATAATATGAGTTAGATTGATAATAATAAGAGTAATAAGTATAGTAATTGTCGTTATATCGATCATATAACCATAATATGGCTAAGAGCATGAGTTAGATTGATAATAATAAGAGTAATGAGTATAGTAATTGTCGTTCTATCGATCATATCTGCATAATATGGTTAATAATATGAGTTAGATTGATAATAGTGAGTGTAATAAATATAGTAATTGTCGTTCTATCGCTCATATACGCACAATATGGCTAATAATATGAGTTAGATTGATAATAATAAGAGTAATAAGTATAGTAATTGTCGTTCTATCGATCATATCTGCATAATATGGTTAATAATATGAGTTAGATTGACAACAATAAGAGAAATGAGTATAGTAGTTGTCGTACTATCGATCATATAAGCATAATATGGCTTATAATGTGAGTTAGATTGATAATAGTGAGTGCAATAAATATAGTAATTGTCGTTCTATCGCTCATATAAGCACAATATGGCTAATAATATGAGTTAGATTGATAATAATAAGAGTAATAAGTATAGTAATTGTCGTTCCATCGATCATTTAAGCATAATATGGCTAATAATATGAGTCAGATTGATAATAATAACAGTAATAAGTATTGTAATTGTCGTTCTATCGATAATATAAGCATAATATGGCTAATAATATGAGTTAGATTGATAATACTAAGAGCAGTGAGTATAGTAATTCTCGTTCTATCGATCATATAAGCATAATATGGCTAATAATATGAGTTAGATTGATAATAATAAGAGTAATGAGTATAGTAATTGTCGTTCTATCGATCATATCTGCATAATATGGTTAATAATATGAGTTAGATTGATAATAATAAGAGTAATAAGTATAGTATTTGTCGTTCTATCGATCATATAAGCATAATATGGCTAATAATATGAGTTAGATTGATAATAATAAGAGTAATGAGTATAGTAATTGTAGTTCTATCGATCATTTAAGCATAATATGGCTAATAATATGAGTTAGATTGATAAAAATAAGAGTAATGAGTATAGTGATTGTAGTTCTATCGATCATATCTGCATAATATGGTTAATAATATGAGTTAGATTGATAATACTAAGAGTAGTGAGTATAGTAATTCTCGTTCTATCGATCATATAAGCATAATATGGCTAATAATATGAGTTAGATTGATAATAATAAGGGTAATAAGTATAGTAATTGTCGTTCTCTCGATCATATAAGGATAATATGGCTAATAATATGAGTTAGATTGATAATACTAAGAGGAGGGAGTATAGTAATTGTCGTTCTATCGATCATATAAGCATAATATGGCTAATAATATGAGTTAGATTGATAATAATAAGAGTAATGAGTATAGTAATTGTAGTTCTATCGATCATATCTGCATAATATGGTTAATAATATGAGTTAGAATGATAATAATAAGAGTAATAAGTATAGTAATTGTCGTTCTATCGATCATATCTGCATAATATGGTTAATAATATGAGTTAGATTGATAATAGTGAGTGTAATAAGTATAGTGAATGTCGTTCTATCGATCATATCAGCATAATATGGGTAATAATATGAGTTGGATTGATAATAATAAGAGTAATGAGTATAGTGATTGTAGTTCTATCGATCATATCTGCATAATATGGTTAATAATATGAGTTAGATTGATAATACTAAGAGTAGTGAGTATAGTAATTCTCGTTCTATCGATCATATAAGCATAATATGGCTAATAATATGAGTTAGATTGATAATAATAAGGGTAATAAGTATAGTAATTGTCGTTCTCTCGATCATATAAGCATAATATGGCTAATAATATGAGTTAGATTGATAATACTAGGAGGAGGGAGTATAGTAATTGTCGTTCTATCGATCATATAAGCATAATATGGCTAATAATATGAGTTAGATTGATAATAATAAGAGTAATGAGTATAGTAATTGTAGTTCTATCGATCATATCTGCATAATATGGTTAATAATATGAGTTAGAATGATAATAATAAGAGTAATAAGTATAGTAATTGTCGTTCTATCGATCATATCTGCATAATATGGTTAATAATATGAGTTAGATTGATAATAGTGAGTGTAATAAGTATAGTGAATGTCGTTGTATCGATCATATCAGCATAATATGGGTAATAATATGAGTTGGATTGATAATAATAAGAGTAATGAGTATAGTAATTGTAGTTCTATCGATCATATAAGCATAATGTGGCTAATAATATGAGTCAGATTCATAATAATAAGAGTA
This sequence comes from Megachile rotundata, assembly GCF_050947335.1. Taxonomy (NCBI): domain Eukaryota; kingdom Metazoa; phylum Arthropoda; class Insecta; order Hymenoptera; family Megachilidae; genus Megachile; species Megachile rotundata. Next base: position 132,620 of record NW_027473639.1, read on the forward strand.
ATAAGTATAGTACTTGTCGTTCTATCGATCATATAAGCATAATATGGCTAATAATATGAGTTAGATTTACAATAATAAGAGTAATAAGTATAGTAATTGTCGTTCTATCGATCATATAAGCACAATATGGCTAATAATATAAGTTAGATGGATAATAATAAGAGTCATAAGTATAGTAATTGTCGTTCTATCGATCATATCTGCATAATATGGTTAATAATATGAGTTAGATTGATAATAGTGAGTGTAATAAATATAGTAATTGTCGTTCTATCGATCATATAAGCACAATATGGCTAATAATATGAGTTAGATTGATAATAATAAGAGTAATAAGTATAGTAATTGTCGTTCTATCGATCATATAAGCATAAGATGGCTAATAATATGAATTAGATTGATAATAATAAGAGAAATGAGTATAGTAATTGTCGTAATATCGATCATATAAGCATAATAAGGCTAATAATATGAGTTAGATTTATAATAATAAGAGTAATAAGTATAGTAATTGTCGTTCTATCGATCATATAAGCACAATATGGCTAATAATATGAGTTAGATTGATAATAATAAGAGTAATAAGTATAGTAATTGTCGTTCTATCGATCATATCTGCATAATATGGTTAATAATATGAGTTAGATTGATAATATTATGAGTAATAAGTATAGTAATTGTCGTTATATCGATCATATAACCATAATATGGCTAATAGCATGAGTTAGATTGATAATAATAAGAGTAATGAGTATAGTAATTGTCGTTCTATCGATCATATCTGCATAATATGGTTAATAATATGAGTTAGATTGATAATAGTGAGTGTAATAAATATAGTAATTGTCGTTCTATCGCTCATATAAGCACAATATGGCTAATAATATGAGTTAGATTGATAATAATAAGAGTAATAAGTATAGTAATTGTCGTTATATCGATCATATAACCATAATATGGTTAATAGCATGAGTTATATTGATAATAATAAGAGTAATGAGTATAGTAATTGTCGTTCTATCGATCATATCTGCATAATATGGTCAATAATATGAGTTAGATTGATAATAGTGAGTGTAATAAATATAGTAATTGTCGTTCTATCGCTCTTATATGCACAATATGGTTAATAATATGAGTTAGATTGATAATAATAAGAGTAATAAGTATAGTAGTTGTCGTTCTATCGATCATATATGCATAATATGGTTAATAATAAGAGTTAGATTGATAATAGTAAATGTAATAAGTATAGTGAATGTCGTTCTATCGATCATATCAGCATAATATGGGTAATAATATGAGTTGGATTGATAATAATAAGAGTAATGAGTATAGTAATTGTCGTTCTATCGATCATTTAAGCATTATATGGGGAATAATATGAGTTGGGTTGATAAAAATAAGAATAATAAGTATAGTAATTGTCGTTCTATCGATCATATAAGCATAATATGGCTAATAATACGAGTTAGATTGATAATAATAAGAGTAATGAGTATAGTAATTGTAGTTCTATCGATCATTTAAGCATAATATGGCTAATAATATGAGTTAGATTGATAATAATAAGAGTAATGAGTATAGTGATTGTAGTTCTATCGATCATATCTGCATAATATGGTTAATAATATGAGTTAGATTGATAATAATAAGAGTAATAAGTATAGTAATTGTCGTTATATCGATCATATAACCATAATATGGCTAAGAGCATGAGTTAGATTGATAATAATAAGAGTAATGAGTATAGTAATTGTCGTTCTATCGATCATATCTGCATAATATGGTTAATAATATGAGTTAGATTGATAATAGTGAGTGTAATAAATATAGTAATTGTCGTTCTATCGCTCATATAAGCACAATATGGCTAATAATATGAGATAGATTGATAATAATAAGAGTCATAAGTATAGTAATTGTCGTTCTATCGATCATATAAGCATAATAGGGCTAATAATATGAGTTAGATTGATAATAATAAGAGTAATAAGTATAGTAATTGTCGTTCTATCGATCATATCTGCATAATATGGTTAATAATATGAGTTAGATTGATAATATTATGAGTAATAAGTATAGTAATTGTCGTTATATCGATCATATAACCATAATATGGCTAATAGCATGAGTTAGATTGATAATAATAAGAGTAATAAGTATAGTAATTGTCGTTCTATCTATCATATCTGCATAATATGGGTAATAATATGAGTTAGATTCATAATAATAAGAGTAATAAGTACAGTAATTGTCGTTCTATCGCTCATATAAGCACAATATGGCTAATAATATGAGATAGATTGATAATAATAAGAGTCATAAGTATAGTAATTGTCGTTCCATCGATCATATCTGCATAATATGGTTAATAATATGAGTTAGATTGATAATAGTGAGTGTAATAAATATAGTAATTGTCGTTCTATCGCTCATATAAGCACAATATGGCTAATAATATGAGTTAGATTGATAATAATAAGAGTAATAAGTATAGTAATTGTCGTTCTATCGATCATATAAGCATAATATGGCTAATAATATGAATTAGATTGATAATAATAAGAGAAATGAGTATAGTAATTGTCGTAATATCGATCATATAAGCATAATATGGCTAATAATATGAGTTAGATTGATAATAGTGAGTGTAATAAATATAGTAATTGTCGTTCTATCGCGCATATAAGCACAATATGGTTAATAATATGAGTTAGATTGATAATAATAAGAGTAATAAGTATAGTAATTGTCGTTCTATCGATCATATATGCATAATATGGTTAATAATATGAGTTAGATTGATAATATTATGAGTAATAAGTATAGTAATTGTCGTTATATCGATCATATAACCATAATATGGCTAATAGCATGAGTTAGATTGATAATAATAAGAGTAATGAGTATAGTAATTGTCGTTCTATCTATCATATCTGCATAATATGGGTAATAATATGAGTTAGATTCATAATAATAAGAGTAATAAGTACAGTAATTGTCGTTCTATCGATCATATAAGCATAATATGGCTAATAATATGAGTTAGATTTATAATAATAAGAGTAATAAGTATAGTAATTGTCGTTCTATCGCTCATATAAGCACAATATGGCTAATAATATGAGTTAGATTGATAATAATAAGAGTAATAAGTATAGTAATTGTCGTTCTATCGATCATATCTGCATAATATGGTTAATAATATGAGTTAGATTGATAATATTATGAGTAATAAGTATAGTAATTGTCGTTATATCGATCATATAACCATAATATGGCTAATAGCATGAGTTAGATTGATAATAATAAGAGTAATAAATATAGTAATTGTCGTTCTATCGCTCATATAAGCACAATATGGCTAATAATATGAGTTAGATTGATAATAATAAGAGTAATAAGTATAGTAATTGTCGTTATATCGATCATATAACCATAATATGGTTAATAGCATGAGTTATATTGATAATAATAAGAGTAATGAGTATAGTAATTGTCGTTCTATCGATCATATCTGCATAATATGGTTAATAATATGAGTTAGATTGATAATAGTGAGTGTAATAAGTATAGTGAATGTCGTTCTATCGATCATATCAGCATAATATGGGTAATAATATGAGTTGGATTGATAATAATAAGAGTAATGAGTATAGTAATTGTAGTTCTATCGATCATATAAGCATAATGTGGCTAATAATATGAGTCAGATTCATAATAATAAGAGTAATAAGTATAGTAATTGTCGTTCTATCGATCATATAAGCATAATATGGCTAATAATATGAGTTAGATTTACAATAATAAGAGTAATAAGTATAGTAATTGTCGTTCTATCGATCATATAAGCATAATATGGCTAATAATATGAATTAGATTGATAATAATAAGAGAAATGAGTATAGTAATTGTCGTACTATCGATCATATAAGCATAATATGGCTAATAATATGAGTTAGATTGATAATAGTGAGTGTAATAAATATAGTAATTGTCGTTCTATCGCTCATATAAGCACAATATGGTTAATAATATGAGTTAGATTCATAATAATAAGAGTAATAAGTATAGTAATTGTCGTTCTATCGATCATATCTGCATAATATGGTTAATAATATGAGTTAGATTGACAACAATAAGAGAAATGAGTATAGTAGTTGTCGTACTATCGATCATATAAGCATAATATGGCTTATAATGTGAGTTAGATTGATAATAGTGAGTGCAATAAATATAGTAATTGTCGTTCTATCGCTCATATAAGCACAATATGGCTAATAATATGAGTTAGATTGATAATAATAAGAGTAATAAGTATAGTAATTGTCGTTCTATCGATCATATAAGCATAATAGGGCTAATAATATGAGTTAGATTGATAATAATAAGAGTAATAAGTATAGTAATTGTCGTTCTATCGATCATATCTGCATAATATGGTTAATAATATGAGTTAGATTGATAATATTATGAGTAATAAGTATAGTAATTGTCGTTATATCGATCATATAACCATAATATGGCTAATAGCATGAGTTAGATTGATAATAATAAGAGTAATGAGTATAGTAATTGTCGTTCTATCTATCATATCTGCATAATATGGGTAATAATATGAGTTAGATTCATAATAATAAGAGTAATAAGTACAGTAATTGTCGTTCTATCGACCATATAAGCATAATATGGCTAATAGTATGAGTTAGATTTATAATAATAAGAGTAATAAGTATAGTAATTGTCGTTCTATCGATCATATAAGCACAATATGGCTAATAATATGAGTTAGATTGATAATAATAAGAGTAATAAGTATAGTAATTGTCGTTCTATCGATCATATCTGCATAATATGGTTAATAATATGAGTTAGATTGATAATATTATGAGTAATAAGTATAGTAATTGTCGTTATATCGATCATATAACCATAATATGGCTAATAGCATGAGTTAGATTGATAATAATAAGAGTAATAAATATAGTAATTGTCGTTCTATCGCTCATATAAGCACAATATGGCTAATAATATGAGTTAGATTGATAATAATAAGAGTAATAAGTATAGTAATTGTCGTTATATCGATCATATAACCATAATATGGTTAATAGCATGAGTTATATTGATAATAATAAGAGTAATGAGTATAGTAATTGTCGTTCTATCGATCATATCTGCATAATATGGTTAATAATATGAGTTAGATTGATAACAGTGAGTGTAATAAATATAGTAATTGTCGTTCTATCGCTCTTATAAGCACAATATGGTTAATAATATGAGTTAGATTGATAATAATAAGAGTAATAAGTATAGTAGTTGTCGTTCTATCGATCATATATGCATAATATGGTTAATAATATGAGTTAGATTGATAATAGTAAATGTAATAAGTATAGTGAATGTCGTTCTATCGATCATATCGGCATAATATGGGTAATAATATGAGTTGGATTGATAATAATAAGAGTAATGAGTATAGTAATTGTCGTTCTATCGATCATTTAAGCATTATATGGGGAATAATATGAGTTGGGTTGATAAAAATAAGAATAATAAGTATAGTAATTGTCGTTCTATCGATCATATAAGCATAATATGGCTAATAATACGAGTTAGATTGATAATAATAAGAGTAATGAGTATAGTAATTGTAGTTCTATCGATCATTTAAGCATAATATGGCTAATAATATGAGTTAGATTGATAATAATAAGAGTAATGAGTATAGTGATTGTAGTTCTATCGATCATATCTGCATAATATGGTTAATAATATGAGTTAGATTGATAATAATAAGAGTAATAAGTATAGTAATTGTCGTTATATCGATCATATAACCATAATATGGCTAAGAGCATGAGTTAGATTGATAATAATAAGAGTAATGAGTATAGTAATTGTCGTTCTATCGATCATATCTGCATAATATGGTTAATAATATGAGTTAGATTGATAATAGTGAGTGTAATAAATATAGTAATTGTCGTTCTATCGCTCATATAAGCACAATATGGCTAATAATATGAGTTAGATTGATAATAATAAGAGTAATAAGTATAGTAATTGTCGTTCTATCGATCATATATGCATAATATGGGTAATAATATGAGTTAGATTCATAATAATAAGAGTAATAAGTACAGTAATTGTCGTTCTATCGATCATATAAGCATAATATGGCTAATAATATGAGTTAGATTTATAATAATAAGAGTAATAAGTATAGTAATTGTCGTTCTATCGATCATATAAGCACAATATGGCTAATAATATGAGTTAGATTGATAATAATAAGAGTAATAAGTATAGTAATTGTCGTTCTATCGATCATATCTGCATAATATGGTTAATAATATGAGTTAGATTGATAATATTATGAGTAATAAGTATAGTAATTGTCGTTATATCGATCATATAACCATAATATGGCTAATAGCATGAGTTAGATTGATAATAATAAGAGTAATAAATATAGTAATTGTCGTTCTATCGCTCATATAAGCACAATATGGCTAATAATATGAGTTAGATTGATAATAATAAGAGTAATAAGTATAGTAATTGTCGTTATATCGATCATATAACCATAATATGGTTAATAGCATGAGTTATATTGATAATAATAAGAGTAATGAGTATAGTAATTGTCGTTCTATCGATCATATCTGCATAATATGGTTAATAATATGAGTTAGATTGATAACAGTGAGTGTAATAAATATAGTAATTGTCGTTCTATCGCTCTTATAAGCACAATATGGTTAATAATATGAGTTAGATTGATAATAATAAGAGTAATAAGTATAGTAGTTGTCGTTCTATCGATTATATATGCATAATATGGTTAATAATATGAGTTAGATTGATACTAGTAAATGTAATAAGTATAGTGAATGTCGTTCTATCGATCATATCAGCATAATATGGGTAATAATATGAGTTGGATTGATAATAATAAGAGTAATGAGTATAGTAATTGTCGTTCTATCGATCATTTAAGCATTATATGGGGAATAATATGAGTTGGGTTGATAAAAATAAGAATAATAAGTATAGTAATTGTCGTTCTATCGATCATATAAGCATAATATGGCTAATAATACGAGTTAGATTGATAATAATAAGAGTAATGAGTATAGTAATTGTAGTTCTATCGATCATTTAAGCATAATATGGCTAATAATATGAGTTAGATTGATAATAATAAGAGTAATGAGTATAGTGATTGTAGTTCTATCGATCATATCTGCATAATATGGTTAATAATATGAGTTAGATTGATAATAATAAGAGTAATAAGTATAGTAATTGTCGTTATATCGATCATATAACCATAATATGGCTAAGAGCATGAGTTAGATTGATAATAATAAGAGTAATGAGTATAGTAATTGTCGTTCTATCGATCATATCTGCATAATATGGTTAATAATATGAGTTAGATTGATAATAGTGAGTGTAATAAATATAGTAATTGTCGTTCTATCGCTCATATAAGCACAATATGGCTAATAATATGAGTTAGATTGATAATAATAAGAGTAATAAGTATAGTAATTGTCGTTCTATCGATCATATATGCATAATATGGGTAATAATATGAGTTAGATTCATAATAATAAGAGTAATAAGTACAGTAATTGTCGTTCTATCGATCATATAAGCATAATATGGCTAATAATATGAGTTAGATTTATAATAATAAGAGTAATAAGTATAGTAATTGTCGTTCTATCGATCATATAAGCACAATATGGCTAATAATATGAGTTAGATTGATAATAATAAGAGTAATAAGTATAGTAATTGTCGTTCTATCGATCATATCTGCATAATATGGTTAATAATATGAGTTAGATTGATAATATTATGAGTAATAAGTATAGTAATTGTCGTTATATCGATCATATAACCATAATATGGCTAATAGCATGAGTTAGATTGATAATAATAAGAGTAATAAATATAGTAATTGTCGTTCTATCGCTCATATAAGCACAATATGGCTAATAATATGAGTTAGATTGATAATAATAAGAGTAATAAGTATAGTAATTGTCGTTATATCGATCATATAACCATAATATGGTTAATAGCATGAGTTATATTGATAATAATAAGAGTAATGAGTATAGTAATTGTCGTTCTATCGATCATATCTGCATAATATGGTTAATAATATGAGTTAGATTGATAATAGTGAGTGTAATAAGTATAGTGAATGTCGTTCTATCGATCATATCAGCATAATATGGGTAATAATATGAGTTGGATTGATAATAATAAGAGTAATGAGTATAGTAATTGTAGTTCTATCGATCATATAAGCATAATGTGGCTAATAATATGAGTCAGATTCATAATAATAAGAGTAATAAGTATAGTAATTGTCGTTCTATCGATCATATAAGCATAATATGGCTAATAATATGAGTTAGATTTACAATAATAAGAGTAATAAGTATAGTAATTGTCGTTCTATCGATCATATAAGCACAATATGGCTAATAATATAAGTTAGATTGATAATAATAAGAGTCATAAGTATAGTAATTGTCGTTCTATCGATCATATCTGCATAATATGGTTAATAATATGAGTTAGATTGATAATAGTGAGTGTAATAAATATAGTAATTGTCGTTGTATCGCTCATATAAGCACAATATGGCTAATAATATGAGTTAGATTGATAATAATAAGAGTAATAAGTATAGTAATTGTCGTTCTATCGATCATATAAGCATAATATGGCTAATAATATGAATTAGATTGATAATAATAAGAGAAATGAGTATAGTAATTGTCGTACTATCGATCATATAAGCATAATATGGCTAATAATATGAGTTAGATTGATAATAGTGAGTGTAATAAATATAGTAATTGTCGTTCTATCGCTCATATAAGCACAATATGGTTAATAATATGAGTTAGATTCATAATAATAAGAGTAATAAGTATAGTAATTGTCGTTCTATCGATCATATCTGCATAATATGGTTAATAATATGAGTTAGATTGACAACAATAAGAGAAATGAGTATAGTAGTTGTCGTACTATCGATCATATAAGCATAATATGGCTTATAATGTGAGTTAGATTGATAATAGTGAGTGCAATAAATATAGTAATTGTCGTTCTATCGCTCATATAAGCACAATATGGCTAATAATATGAGTTAGATTGATAATAATAAGAGTAGTAAGTATAGTAATTGTCGTTCTATCGATCATATAAGCATAATAGGGCTAATAATATGAGTTAGATTGATAATAATAAGAGTAATAAGTATAGTAATTGTCGTTCTATCGATCATATCTGCATAATATGGTTAATAATATGAGTTAGATTGATAATATTATGAGTAATAAGTATAGTAATTGTCGTTATATCGATCATATAACCATAATATGGCTAATAGCATGAGTTAGATTGATAATAATAAGAGTAATGAGTATAGTAATTGTCGTTCTATCTATCATATCTGCATAATATGGGTAATAATATGAGTTAGATTCATAATAATAAGAGTAATAAGTACAGTAATTGTCGTTCTATCGATCATATAAGCATAATATGGCTAATAATATGAGTTAGATTTATAATAATAAGAGTAATAAGTATAGTAATTGTCGTTCTATCGTTCATATAAGCACAATATGGCTAATAATATGAGTTAGATTGATAATAATAAGAGTAATAAGTATAGTAATTGTCGTTCTATCGATCATATCTGCATAATATGGTTAATAATATGAGTTAGATTGATAATATTATGAGTAATAAGTATAGTAATTGTCGTTATATCGATCACATAACCATAATATGGCTAATAGCATGAGTTAGATTGATAATAATAAGAGTAATAAATATAGTAATTGTCGTTCTATCGCTCATATAAGCACAATATGGCTAATAATATGAGTTAGATTGATAATAATAAGAGTAATAAGTATAGTAATTGTCGTTATATCGATCATATAACCATAATATGGTTAATAGCATGAGTTATATTGATAATAATAAGAGTAATGAGTATAGTAATTGTCGTTCTATCGATCATATCTGCATAATATGGTTAATAATATGAGTTAGATTGATAACAGTGAGTGTAATAAATATAGTAATTGTCGTTCTATCGCTCTTATAAGCACAATATGGTTAATAATATGAGTTAGATTGATAATAATAAGAGTAATAAGTATAGTAGTTGTCGTTCTATCGATCATATATGCATAATATGGTTAATAATATGAGTTAGATTGATAATAGTAAATGTAATAAGTATAGTGAATGTCGTTCTATCGATCATATCAGCATAATATGGGTAATAATATGAGTTGGATTGATAATAATAAGAGTAATGAGTATAGTAATTGTCGTTCTATCGATCATTTAAGCATTATATGGGGAATAATATGAGTTGGGTTGATAAAAATAAGAATAATAAGTATAGTAATTGTCGTTCTATCGATCATATAAGCATAATATGGCTAATAATACGAGTTAGATTGATAATAATAAGAGTAATGAGTATAGTAATTGTAGTTCTATCGATCATTTAAGCATAATATGGCTAATAATATGAGTTAGATTGATAATAATAAGAGTAATGAGTATAGTGATTGTAGTTCTATCGATCATATCTGCATAATATGGTTAATAATATGAGTTAGATTGATAATAATAAGAGTAATAAGTATAGTAATTGTCGTTATATCGATCATATAACCATAATATGGCTAAGAGCATGAGTTAGATTGATAATAATAAGAGTAATGAGTATAGTAATTGTCGTTCTATCGATCATATCTGCATAATATGGTTAATAATATGAGTTAGATTGATAATAGTGAGTGTAATAAATATAGTAATTGTCGTTCTATCGCTCATATAAGCACAATATGGCTAATAATATGAGATAGATTGATAATAATAAGAGTCATAAGTATAGTAATTGTCGTTCTATCGATCATATAAGCATAATATGGCTAATAATATGAGTTAGATTTATAATAATAAGAGTAATAAGTAGAGTAATTGTCGTTCTATCGATCATATAAGCACAATATGGCTAATAATATGAGTTAGATTGATAATAATAAGAGTAACAAGTATAGTAATTGTCGTTCTATCGATCATATCTGCATAATATGGTTAATAATATGAGTTAGATTGATAATATTATGAGTAATAAGTATAGTAATTGTCGTTATATCGATCATATAACCATAATATGGCTAATAGCATGAGTTAGATTGATAATAATAAGAGTAATAAATATAGTAATTGTCGTTCTATCGCTCATATAAGCACAATATGGCTAATAATATGAGTTAGATTGATAATAATAAGAGTAATAAGTATAGTAATTGTCGTTATATCGATCATATAACCATAATATGGTTAATAGCATGAGTTATATTGATAATAATAAGAGTAATGAGTATAGTAATTGTCGTTCTATCGATCATATCTGCATAATATGGTTAATAATATGAGTTAGATTGATAATAGTGAGTGTAATAAGTATAGTGAATGTCGTTCTATCGATCATATCAGCATAATATGGGTAATAATATGAGTTGGATTGATAATAATAAGAGTAATGAGTATAGTAATTGTAGTTCTATCGATCATATAAGCATAATGTGGCTAATAATATGAGTCAGATTCATAATAATAAGAGTAATAAGTATAGTAATTGTCGTTCTATCGATCATATAAGCATAATATGGCTAATAATATGAGTTGGATTTACAATAATAAGAGTAATAAGTATAGTAATTGTCGTTCTATCGATCATATAAGCACAATATGGCTAATAATATAAGTTAGATTGATAATAATAAGAGTCATAAGTATAGTAATTGTCGTTCTATCGATCATATCTGCATAATATGGTTAATAATATGAGTTAGATTGATAATAGTGAGTGTAATAAATATAGTAATTGTCGTTCTATCGCTCATATAAGCACAATATGGCTAATAATATGAGTTAGATTGATAATAATAAGAGTAATAAGTATAGTAATTGTCGTTCTATCGATCATATAAGCATAATATGGCTAATAATATGAATTAGATTGATAATAATAAGAGAAATGAGTATAGTAATTGTCGTACTATCGATCATATAAGCATAATATGGCTAATAATATGAGTTAGATTGATAATAGTGAGTGTAATAAATATAGTAATTGTCGTTCTATCGCTCATATAAGCACAATATGGTTAATAATATGAGTTAGATTCATAATAATAAGAGTAATAAGTATAGTAATTGTCGTTCTATCGATCATATCTGCATAATATGGTTAATAATATGAGTTAGATTGACAACAATAAGAGAAATGAGTATAGTAGTTGTCGTACTATCGATCATATAAGCATAATATGGCTTATAATGTGAGTTAGATTGATAATAGTGAGTGCAATAAATATAGTAATTGTCGTTCTATCGCTCATATAAGCACAATATGGCTAATAATATGAGTTAGATTGATAATAATAAGAGTAATAAGTATAGTAATTGTCGTTCTATCGATCATATAAGCATAATAGGGCTAATAATATGAGTTAGATTGATAATAATAAGAGTAATAAGTATAGTAATTGTCGTTCTATCGATCATATCTGCATAATATGGTTAATAATATGAGTTAGATTGATAATATTATGAGTAATAAGTATAGTAATTGTCGTTCTATCGATCATATCTGCATAATATGGTTAATAATATGAGTTAGATTGATAATATTATGAGTAATAAGTATAGTAATTGTCGTTATATCGATCATATAACCATAATATGGCTAATAGCATGAGTTAGATTGATAATAATAAGAGTAATAAATATAGTAATTGTCGTTCTATCGCTCATATAAGCACAATATGGCTAATAATATGAGTTAGATTGATAATAATAAGAGTAATAAGTATAGTAATTGTCGTTATATCGATCATATAACCATAATATGGTTAATAGCATGAGTTATATTGATAATAATAAGAGTAATGAGTATAGTAATTGTCGTTCTATCGATCATATCTGCATAATATGGTTAATAATATGAGTTAGATTGATAACAGTGAGTGTAATAAATATAGTAATTGTCGTTCTATCGCTCTTATAAGCACAATATGGTTAATAATATGAGTTAGATTGATAATAATAAGAGTAATAAGTATAGTAGTTGTCGTTCTATCGATCATATATGCATAATATGGTTAATAATATGAGTTAGATTGATAATAGTAAATGTAATAAGTATAGTGAATGTCGTTCTATCGATCATATCAGCATAATATGGGTAATAATATGAGTTAGATTGATAATAATAAGAGTAATAAGTATAGTTGTTGTCGTTCTATCGATCATATCTGCATAATATGGTTAATAATATGAGTTAGATTGATAATATTATGAGTAATAAGTATAGTAATTGTCGTTATATCGATCATATAACCATAATATGGCTAATAGCATGAGTTAGATTGATAATAATAAGAGTAATAAATATAGTAATTGTCGTTCTATCGCTCATATAAGCACAATATGGCTAATAATATGAGTTAGATTGATAATAATAAGAGTAATAAGTATAGTAATTGTCGTTATATCGATCATATAACCATAATATGGTTAATAGCATGAGTTATATTGATAATAATAAGAGTAATGAGTATAGTAATTGTCGTTCTATCGATCATATCTGCATAATATGGTTAATAATATGAGTTAGATTGATAACAGTGAGTGTAATAAATATAGTAATTGTCGTTCTATCGCTCTTATAAGCACAATATGGTTAATAATATGAGTTAGATTGATAATAATAAGAGTAATAAGTATAGTAGTTGTCGTTCTATCGATCATATATGCATAATATGGTTAATAATATGAGTTAGATTGATAATAGTAAATGTAATAAGTATAGTGAATGTCGTTCTATCGATCATATCAGCATAATATGGGTAATAATATGAGTTGGATTGATAATAATAAGAGTAATGAGTATAGTAATTGTCGTTCTATCGATCATTTAAGCATTATATGGGGAATAATATGAGTTGGGTTGATAAAAATAAGAATAATAAGTATAGTAATTGTCGTTCTATCGATCATATAAGCATAATATGGCTAATAATACGAGTTAGATTGATAATAATAAGAGTAATGAGTATAGTAATTGTAGTTCTATCGATCATTTAAGCATAATATGGCTAATAATATGAGTTAGATTGATAATAATAAGAGTAATGAGTATAGTGATTGTAGTTCTATCGATCATATCTGCATAATATGGTTAATAATATGAGTTAGATTGATAATAATAAGAGTAATAAGTATAGTAATTGTCGTTATATCGATCATATAACCATAATATGGCTAAGAGCATGAGTTAGATTGATAATAATAAGAGTAATGAGTATAGTAATTGTCGTTCTATCGATCATATCTGCATAATATGGTTAATAATATGAGTTAGATTGATAATAGTGAGTGTAATAAATATAGTAATTGTCGTTCTATCGCTCATATAAGCACAATATGGCTAATAATATGAGTTAGATTGATAATAATAAGAGTAATAAGTATAGTAATTGTCGTTCTATCGATCATATATGCATAATATGGGTAATAATATGAGTTAGATTCATAATAATAAGAGTAATAAGTACAGTAATTGTCGTTCTATCGATCATATAAGCATAATATGGCTAATAATATGAGTTAGATTTATAATAATAAGAGTAATAAGTATAGTAATTGTCGTTCTATCGATCATATAAGCACAATATGGCTAATAATATGAGTTAGATTGATAATAATAAGAGTAATAAGTATAGTAATTGTCGTTCTATCGATCATATCTGCATAATATGGTTAATAATATGAGTTAGATTGATAATATTATGAGTAATAAGTATAGTAATTGTCGTTATATCGATCATATAACCATAATATGGCTAATAGCATGAGTTAGATTGATAATAATAAGAGTAATAAATATAGTAATTGTCGTTCTATCGCTCATATAAGCACAATATGGCTAATAATATGAGTTAGATTGATAATAATAAGAGTAATAAGTATAGTAATTGTCGTTATATCGATCATATAACCATAATATGGTTAATAGCATGAGTTATATTGATAATAATAAGAGTAATGAGTATAGTAATTGTCGTTCTATCGATCATATCTGCATAATATGGTTAATAATATGAGTTAGATTGATAACAGTGAGTGTAATAAATATAGTAATTGTCGTTCTATCGCTCTTATAAGCACAATATGGTTAATAATATGAGTTAGATTGATAATAATAAGAGTAATAAGTATAGTAGTTGTCGTTCTATCGATCATATATGCATAATATGGTTAATAATATGAGTTAGATTGATAATAGTAAATGTAATAAGTATAGTGAATGTCGTTCTATCGATCATATCAGCATAATATGGGTAATAATATGAGTTGGATTGATAATAATAAGAGTAATGAGTATAGTAATTGTCGTTCTATCGATCATTTAAGCATTATATGGGGAATAATATGAGTTGGGTTGATAAAAATAAGAATAATAAGTATAGTAATTGTCGTTCTATCGATCATATAAGCATAATATGGCTAATAATACGAGTTAGATTGATAATAATAAGAGTAATGAGTATAGTAATTGTAGTTCTATCGATCATTTAAGCATAATATGGCTAATAATATGAGTTAGATTGATAATAATAAGAGTAATGAGTATAGTGATTGTAGTTCTATCGATCATATCTGCATAATATGGTTAATAATATGAGTTAGATTGATAATAATAAGAGTAATAAGTATAGTAATTGTCGTTATATCGATCATATAACCATAATATGGCTAAGAGCATGAGTTAGATTGATAATAATAAGAGTAATGAGTATAGTAATTGTCGTTCTATCGATCATATCTGCATAATATGGTTAATAATATGAGTTAGATTGATAATAGTGAGTGTAATAAATATAGTAATTGTCGTTCTATCGCTCATATAAGCACAATATGGCTAATAATATGAGTTAGATTGATAATAATAAGAGTAATAAGTATAGTAATTGTCGTTCTATCGATCATATATGCATAATA
This sequence comes from Megachile rotundata, assembly GCF_050947335.1. Taxonomy (NCBI): domain Eukaryota; kingdom Metazoa; phylum Arthropoda; class Insecta; order Hymenoptera; family Megachilidae; genus Megachile; species Megachile rotundata. The sequence goes on from NW_027473639.1 coordinate 148,766, forward strand.
TGGGTAATAATATGAGTTAGATTCATAATAATAAGAGTAATAAGTACAGTAATTGTCGTTCTATCGATCATATAAGCATAATATGGCTAATAATATGAGTTAGATTTATAATAATAAGAGTAATAAGTATAGTAATTGTCGTTCTATCGATCATATAAGCACAATATGGCTAATAATATGAGTTAGATTGATAATAATAAGAGTAATAAGTATAGTAATTGTCGTTCTATCGATCATATC